>NC_134356.1:501344265-501644719 GCF_048569485.1 Anomaloglossus baeobatrachus | reverse complement strand
CAAGGCCTGACATAGACTTGGCTGAACAGGTTGGCATGGAGAAACCCAGTAGACGAGCTTTGTCTAATGGCGGTCAGAAACTACTAGTATGAGCAGGACAACAAATGTTGAAGGAGACCATGACTGTGCGGTACACCATGACTTTACTGAGGGGAACTGTGGTGTCAGATAGTGAGGGAGCAGTCTGCAGTAGAAGTGTGCTTTGAAGTCAAATGTTCCGTATCTACAATGTTCAAGTGTTGCGCCCACAGTAATTGTGTGAAAGAAATACTGTGAGTACCTGTACCGCCCCAGCAGCGGTTGAACTGCTCGGATCCGGGTGTCGCTACTCGTGGCTTGAGGGTCTCCGGACTCAGGGGTTAAGGGTCACTCTAAAATGTAATGGGGGATTATTTACAGGGGATTAGATAGTTTGTGACGCCACCCATGGTGTGCGGTAACGAGGAGTACCGCTGCTGCCAGTAGGAGTACCTGGGGTGATGGAATGGGGGCAGCCAGATGACGTTACCCTCCACGGGTAGGGAAGGCCCCGGGACTCTGGATGGTGAGATGATAACAGGGGGAGCGCAGGCACGCTGTAAGCAGGGGATGATCAGGTACTCACTCAGAAGGAAAGCAGACGCTGACAACGTAGTAAACCAAGTCTCTGGGTGCCGCTGCCCTCTTGGGCTAGCTTGTCCGGGTTCTGTCCCCTGCAGTACTACCTGATGATCCGGTGCCTGCCTCCGTGCAAATATTTTAGCAGCGTCCAAGTGGCCCATAAGCTTGAAGCTGTCTAGGCCCCGCTCCCCACTTTTTGGTGTGAAGGAGCTATGCTCTCAGGAGCTCACTCTTGGGATTTCAGTGGGCTGCTTTGGTTGGAAAGCCCTATCCCCCTCGTTGCGCTAGTGCCCCCGATCTCTGAGCTTCGTGGGGACAGTCCATAAAGGCCCTATCCTACGCAGGTTAATTGCTGGGTTGCTTGAAGCCTCTCCTTGACCTAGGGTCCAGTACCCCGATGTGCTTTCGGTCCCAGACCGGCTATTGGACTGCAGCTGCTGACCATCCTCCAAGACTAGGTCTAGGCACCCAGTCCCAATATCCCGCGACCGGGTCTCCAACTCCTCTGGGTCCAGACCACCGTCTGCAACCCAATCTTCTCCTCCCCGGGAGCCACACGTTCCCTCCTAGCTCCTCACTGCTCGAGGGCTACCACTCCACTCACTTGTCACCTCCCACCTCCCTGCCTGACCCCTAGGTGGGCGGCCCTATTCCAGCTTAGCAGCCCACTGGTGTGCCTGACAGGGTTTGGTGCGAGGTGTGATTGGAATTTTTGGATGCTGATGGAGGCAGTGCCGCAAGTTGGGAAACCGGAACCAAGAGGGGTTGAGTACTGCACTAGGAGATAAAGAGCGTGCAGTACCCTGTGACGACCTGACTAGTCTAGGGGCGTCACATAACTATTAAAAGACTGTTGAATGAGAACAATGCATCTGTGTCCATTAATTCCTGGCGGGGGATTTCTGGTTCGACCCATGGCCTGAACAGAGGTATGACTTACACACACAAAGCCCACACACCTTGCCAACAACAATTACTTCCCCTTGCTCTGTGGAGGGGAGTGAGTCACGAGCTCAGGAAGGAGGGCGGCCGAGTCAAAGCAGAGGGAGATCTTTTCCTGTGACTGGGTTAGGCCCAATCCCTCACCCTCCCCTCTTCATCGGAGAACAAAATTTCTACATCTTCTCTATTCTATGCACTGCCCCCCGAAGAAGCAACGCAAAGCGAAACGCGTTGGGGCTTCTCCCACGTACTTCTGGACATCTGCCCTGGCACTATTGAAGCACTTTGCACTTTGTAATGGGTAAGCAGCCTTGTTCTAGGGACATCCTTTTGTATTTGCAGTCAGAGGAACTTCCTCGACTACATCTTTTGGGTGCTGCTTGCCCACTCTGTGTATTTGCCCTTACTTTATTGGGCTGATGTCCTTGTGTTTTGGGATTATTTATCTGGGACTGATCTCCTACCTATCATGCTTTTTTCTATTTATGTGATTTTACCATTGTCTGAAATTGTATCCAATAAACTTTCTTAGTTTTCATATTATAATGACAATGGTCTTGATGATTTTTTCTGACTATATGGTTGGCCATTTAATACTCCTTTTCTTTTGTTTTCTATTGATGCCCTTATGGAGTGGCCGTACTTTACTTCTATTATATACCCCATCTGTCACCTTGAAATTTTTGATTGTATCTTCTCTATTCTGTGAGTCCGCAGAAATTGGATAGCACTCAGATGACAATCGAGTGAAGTCTGATGATTTCCCCTCACCCATAAACTTGAACGGGTGCGTGCTATCTGATTTGCGCATCAATTGCAACATGCTGTGATTTTTTTTTCCCTGACATTGGTCTTAGTGCCATACGATAAAACAATGGATAGCCCTAGTCCGATGTATACGCTTGTGTGAGCGAGCCCTTAAGCGGGCTTTACACACTACGATATCATTAATGAATTATCGTCAGGGTCATGGTGTTTGTGACGCACATCCGCCGTCATTAACGATATCGCAGTGTGTGACACTTATGAATGACCTTAAATGATCGCAAAAGCGGTCAAAATCGCTTGCCGCGGAGAGGTCGCCCTGAAACAAAAAAATCGTTTTCTGTTTATTAGCGATGTTGTTCCTTGTTCCTGCGGCACCACACATCGCTGTGTGTGATACCGCAGGAGCGACGAACATCTCCTTACCTGGCTCCACCGGCAATGCGGAAGGAAGGAAGTGGTCGGGATGTTACGTCCCGCTCATCTCCGCCCCTTCGCTTCTATTGGACGGCTACCGTGTGACGTCGCTATGACGCCGCACGAACCGCCACCTTAGAAACGCTTCTTGTAGTTCTTGACCAGGTTTGCACACACTGCAGCAGGGATTTTGGTCCACTCCTCCATACAGGTCTTCTCCAGATCTTTCAGGTTTCGGGGCTGTTGTTGGGTAATATTGAGTTTCAACTACCACCAAAGATTTTCTGTTGGGCTCAGATCTGGAGACTGGCTAGGCCACTACAGAACCTTGAAATGCTTCTTACGGAGCAACTCCTTAGTTGCCCTGGCTGTGTGTTTCGGGTCATCGTCATGCCGGAAGACCCAGCTATGACTCATCTTCAATGCTGTTACTGAGGGAAGGAGGTTGTTGGCCAAAATCTCATGACCCCATCCATCCTTCCTTCAATACAGCACAGACATCCTGTCCACTTTGAGGAAAAGCCCTCCCAAAGTATGATTTTGCCTTCCGCATGTTTCACGGTTGGGATTTGAGTTTCTACTCATCCTTTTTCTTCCTTCAAACACAGTGAGTGGAGTTGATACCAAAAAGTTCTAATTTGGTCTCATCTGACCACATATAACTGAATAGGATAACTGAAGTGAGCACTAATATATATATATTATGAGTGCAAGCCAAAAATTACATACTATATACGGATAAGGCTGCACATCAAACTTAGATAATAGTATAATGCCTCAAGCATATGGACAAATATTGGAATATACAATGAAAAATGCTACTTGCTAATTTGAACATGTGAATAATGAATTGCATACCTGCCATGAATATTAGGAAAAAGGAGATATTTAGCAATCGCATTGATCAATGTAACTGAGCCCCAAGGCCTCGTCAAGGCATATCTCTATATTGGGGTCCCTAGCTCTGTGACCCTAACTGTGTGTCATCTCATTGCAATTAAAAACTGCTATGGGTGGAGAGGGGTAACTAAGGACTTTCTTATATAGGAGATGGAAAAAACATGGCCGAAAGGGGCGGAGCTGTGTTCACATTCAGAAAAAAAAAAAAAAACTACATATAACTGAATAGGATAACTGAAGTGAGCACTAATATATATATATTATGAGTGCAAGCCAAAAATTACATACTATATACGGATAAGGCTGCACATCAAACTTAGATAATAGTATAATGCCTCAAGCATATGGACAAATATTGGAATATACAATGAAAAATGCTACTTGCTAATTTGAACATGTGAATAATGAATTGCATACCTGCCATGAATATTAGGAAAAAAGGAGATATTTAGCAATCGCATTGATCAATGTAACTGAGCCCCAAGGCCTCGTCAAGGCATATCTCTATATTGGGGTCCCTAGCTCTGTGACCCTAACTGTGTGTCATCTCATTGCAACTAAAAACTGCTATGGGTGGAGAGGGGTAACTAAGGACTTTCTTATATAGGAGATGGAAAAAACATGGCCGAAAGGGGCGGAGCTGTGTTCACATTCAGAATAAAAAAAAAAACTACATATAACTGAATAGGATAACTGAAGTGAGCACTAATATATATATATTATGAGTGCAAGCCAAAAATTACATACTATATACGGATAAGGCTGCACATCAAACTTAGATAATAGTATAATGCCTCAAGCATATGGACAAATATTGGAATATACAATGAAAAATGCTACTTGCTAATTTGAACATGTGAATAATGAATTGCATACCTGCCATGAATATTAGGAAAAAGGAGATATTTAGCAATCGCATTGATCAATGTAACTGAGCCCCAAGGCCTCGTCAAGGCATATCTCTATATTGGGGTCCCTAGCTCTGTGACCCTAACTGTGTGTCATCTCATTGCAATTAAAAACTGCTATGGGTGGAGAGGGGTAACTAAGGACTTTCTTATATAGGAGATGGAAAAAACATGGCCGAAAGGGGCGGAGCTGTGTTCACATTCAGAAAAAAACAAAAACAAACTACATATAACTGAATAGGATAACTGAAGTGAGCACTAATATATATATATTATGAGTGCAAGCCAAAAATTACATACTATATACGGATAAGGCTGCACATCAAACTTAGATAATAGTATAATGCCTCAAGCATATGGACAAATATTGGAATATACAATGAAAAATGCTACTTGCTAATTTGAACATGTGAATAATGAATTGCATACCTGCCATGAATATTAGGAAAAAGGAGATATTTAGCAATCGCATTGATCAATGTAACTGAGCCCCAAGGCCTCGTCAAGGCATATCTCTATATTGGGGTCCCTAGCTCTGTGACCCTAACTGTGTGTCATCTCATTGCAATTAAAAACTGCTATGGGTGGAGAGGGGTAACTAAGGACTTTCTTATATAGGAGATGGAAAAAACATGGCCGAAAGGGGCGGAGCTGTGTTCACATTCAGAAAAAAAAAAACTACATATAACTGAATAGAATAACTGAAGTGAGCACTAATATATATATATTATGAGTGCAAGCCAAAAATTACATACTATATACGGATAAGGCTGCACATCAAACTTAGATAATAGTATAATGCCTCAAGCATATGGACAAATATTGGAATATACAATGAAAAATGCTACTTGCTAATTTGAACATGTGAATAATGAATTGCATACCTGCCATGAATATTAGGAAAAAGGAGATATTTAGCAATCGCATTGATCAATGTAACTGAGCCCCAAGGCCTCGTCAAGGCATATCTCTATATTGGGGTCCCTAGCTCTGTGACCCTAACTGTGTGTCATCTCATTGCCTTTCGGCCATGTTTTTTCCATCTCCTATATAAGAAAGTCCTTAGTTACCCCTCTCCACCCATAGCAGTTTTTAATTGCAATGAGATGACACACAGAGATATGCCTTGACGAGGCCTTGGGGCTCAGTTACATTGATCAATGCGATTGCTAAATATCTCCTTTTTCCTAATATTCATGGCAGGTATGCAATTCATTATTCACATGTTCAAATTAGCAAGTAGCATTTTTCATTGTATATTCCAATATTTGTCCATATGCTTGAGGCATTATACTATTATCTAAGTTTGATGTGCAGCCTTATCCGTATATAGTATGTAATTTTTGGCTTGCACTCATAATATATATATATTAGTGCTCACTTCAGTTATCCTATTCAGTTATATGTAGTTTTTTTTTTTTTTTTCTGAATGTGAACACAGCTCCGCCCCTTTCGGCCATGTTTTTTCCATCTCCTATATAAGAAAGTCCTTAGTTACCCCTCTCCACCCATAGCAGTTTTTAATTGCAATGAGATGACACACAGTTAGGGTCACAGAGCTAGGGACCCCAATATAGAGATATGCCTTGACGAGGCCTTGGGGCTCAGTTACATTGATCAATGCGATTGCTAAATATCTCCTTTTTCCTAATATTCATGGCAGGTATGCAATTCATTATTCACATGTTCAAATTAGAAAGTAGCATTTTTCATTGTATATTCCAATATTTGTCCATATGCTTGAGGCATTATACTATTATCTAAGTTTGATGTGCAGCCTTATCCGTATATAGTATGTAATTTTTGGCTTGCACTCATAATATATATATATTAGTGCTCACTTCAGTTATCCTATTCAGTTATATGTAGTTTTTTTTTTTTTTCTGAATGTGAACACAGCTCCGCCCCTTTCGGCCATGTTTTTTCCATCTCCTATATAAGAAAGTCCTTAGTTACCCCTCTCCACCCATAGCAGTTTTTAATTGCAATGAGATGACACACAGTTAGGGTCACAGAGCTAGGGACCCCAATATAGAGATATGCCTTGACGAGGCCTTGGGGCTCAGTTACATTGATCAATGCGATTGCTAAATATCTCCTTTTTCCTAATATTCATGGCAGGTATGCAATTCATTATTCACATGTTCAAATTAGCAAGTAGCATTTTTCATTGTATATTCCAATATTTGTCCATATGCTTGAGGCATTATACTATTATCTAAGTTTGATGTGCAGCCTTATCCGTATATAGTAAGTAATTTTTGGCTTGCACTCATAATATATATATATATTAGTGCTCACTTCAGTTATCCTATTCAGTTATATGTAGTTTTTTTTTTTTTTTTTTCTGAATGTGAACACAGCTCCGCCCCTTTCGGCCATGTTTTATCCATCTCCTATATAAGAAAGTCCTTAGTTACCCCTCTCCACCCATAGCAGTTTTTAATTGCAATGAGATGACACACAGTTAGGGTCACAGAGCTAGGGACCCCAATATAGAGATATGCCTTGACGAGGCCTTGGGGCTCAGTTACATTGATCAATGCGATTGCTAAATATCTCCTTTTTCCTAATATTCATGGCAGGTATGCAATTCATTATTCACATGTTCAAATTAGCAAGTAGCATTTTTCATTGTATATTCCAATATTTGTCCATATGCTTGAGGCATTATACTATTATCTAAGTTTGATGTGCAGCCTTATCCGTATATAATATCATCTGACCACATGACCTTCTCCCATGCCTCCTCTGGATCATCCAGATAGTCATTGGTGAACTTGAAATGGACCTGGACATGTGTTGTTGTGATTATGGAGACCTTGTGTGCCCTGCAGGATTTTAATCCATAAGGCCATAGTGTGTTACTAACGGTAATCTTTGAGACTGTGGTCCCAGCTCTTTTCATGTCATTGACCAGATCCTCCCTTGTATTTCTGGGCTGATTCCTGACCTTTCTCAGAATCATTTTTACGCCATGAGGCGAGATGTTTCATGGAACCTCAGACCGAGTAAGATTGACAGTTATCTTGTGTTTCTTCCATTTTTCTAATAATTGCATCAACAGATGTTGCCTTCTCACCAAGCTGCTTGCCTATCGTCCTGTAACCCATCCCAGCTTGTGCAAGTCTAAAATTGTGTCCCTAGTGTCCTTACACAGCTCTTTGGTCTTGACCATGAAGGAGAGATTGGAGTGTGATTGAGTGTGTGGACAGGTGTCTTTTATACAGGTAACGACTTAAAGCAGGTGCAATTAATACAGGTAATGAGTGCAGAGTAGGAGGGATCCTTAAAGAAAAATTAACACGTCTGTGAGAGTCAGAATTATTGCTGATTGGTAGGTGATCAAATACTTATTTTATGCAATAAAATGCAAATTAATTATTTAAAAACAAAAATCATACAATGTGATTTTCTGGATTTTTTTAAATTCTGTCTGTCACAGTTGAAGTTTACATACGCTAAAAATTACAGACCTCCTCTTTCTTTGTAGGTGGGAAAACTTGCAAAATCGTCAGTGTATGAAATTCTTAGGTGGGCTTTGCACATTGCGACATCGCAAGCCGATGCTGCGATGTTGCACGCGATAGTCCCCTCCCCTGTCGCAGCAGCGATATCTTGTGATTCCTGACGTAGCGAACATTATCGCAACGTCAGCTTCACATACACTCACCTATCCTGCGACGTCGCTCTGGCCGGCGTCCCGCCTCCTTCCTAAGGGGGCGGGTCGTACAACGTCAGAGCGACGTCACACGGCAGGCGGCCAATCAAAGTGGAGGGGCGGAGATGAGCAGGGTGTAAACATCCCGCCCACCTCCTTCCTTCCGCATTGCAGCCGGGACGCAGGTAGGAGATGTTCCTCACTTCTGCGACTTCACACACAGCGATGTCTGCTGCCGCTGGAGCGAGGAACAACATCGGACCGTCGCGTCAGCGTAATTATGGAATTCGCCGACGCTACACCAATGATACGATTATGACGCTTTTGTGCTCGTTAATCGTATCATCTAGGATTTACACACTACGATGTCGAGAGCGACGCAGGAAGTGCGTCACTTTCGACATGACCCCACCGACATCGCACCTGCGATGTCATAGTGTGCAAAGTACCCCTAAGTCCCATATATGATTGAATGGTTTAATTTCAGTGTTGCAGTTCTCTTTAAGATGTCCTGCATCAGAACATATACAGTGTCTCCATACAGTGAGGGCTGACAGTTTCCCCAGCTCCATACAGTGAGGGCTGACACAGTGTCCCCAGCTCCATGCAGTGAGGGCTGACACAGTGTCCCCAGCTCCATGCAGTGAGGGCTGACACAGTGTCTCCAGCTCCATACAGTGAGGGCTGACACAGTGTCCCCAGCTCCATACAGTGAGGGCTGACACAGTGTCCCCAGCTCCATGCAGTGAGGGCTGACACAGTGTCTCCAGCTCCATACAGTGAGGGATGACAGTATCCCCAGCTCTATACAGTGAGGGCTGACAGTGTCCCCAGCTCCATATAGTGAGGGCTGACAGTGTCCCCAGCTCCATGCAGTGAGGGCTGACAGTGTCTCCAGCTCCATACAGTGAGGGCTGATAGTGTCCCCAGCTCCATACAGTGAGGGCTGACAGTGTCTCCAGCTCCACACAGTGAGGGCTGACACAGATACAGTGTCTCTAGCTCCATACACTGAGGGCTGACAGTGTCTCCAGCTCCATACAATGAGGGCTGACACAAATACAGTGTCTCCAGTGTGGCGCCCTGGACAAACTAGGTCGTCACAGAACAACACCAACACACCCCATACTCCTGGTCCCCAGCTCCATACAGTGAGGGCTGACAGTTTCCCCAGCTCCATACAGTGAGGGCTGACAGTTTCCCCAGCTCCATATAGTGAGGGCTGACAGTTTCCCCAGCTCCATACAGTGAGGGCTGACAGTTTCCCCAGCTCCATACAGTGAGAGCTGACAGTTTCCCCAGCTCCATACAGTGAGGGCTGACACAGTGTCCCCAGCTCCATACAGTGAGGGCTGACACAGTGTCCCCAGCTCCATACAGTGAGGGCTGACACAGTGTCCCCAGCTCCATACAGTGAGGGCTGACAGTGTCCCCAGCTCCATACAGTGAGGGGTGACAGTGTCCCCAGCTCCATACAGTGAGGGCTGACACAGATACAGTGTCTCCAGATCCTTACAGTGAGGGCTGACACAGTGTCCACAGCTCCATACAGTGAGGGCTGACAGTGTCCCCAGCTCCATACAGTGAGGGCTGACAGTGTCCCCAGCTCCATACAGTGAGGGCTGACACAGATACAGTGTCTCCAGATCCATACAGTGAGGGCTGACAGTGTCTCCAGCTCCAGTGAGGGCTGACACAGATACAGTGTCTCCAGCTCCATACAGTGAGGGCTGACAGTGTCTCCAGCTCCATACAGTGAGGGCTGACAGTGTCTCCAGCTCCATACAGTGAGGGCTGACACAGTGTCCCCAGCTCCATACAGTGAGGGCTGATACAGTGTCTCCAGCTCCATACACTGAGGGCTGACACAGTGTCTCCAGCTCCATACAGTGAGGGCTGATACAGTGTCTCCAGCTCCATACAGTGAGGGCTGATACAGTATCTCCAGCTCCATACAGTGAGGGGTGACAGTGTCCCCAGCTCCATACAGTGAGGGCTGACACAGTGTCTCCAGCTCCATACAATGAGGGCTGACACAGATACAGTGTCTCCAGCTCCATACAGTGAGGGCTGACACAGATACAGTGTCTCCAGCTCCATACAGTGAGAGCTGACAGTGTCTCCAGCTCCATACAATGAGGGCTGACACAGATACAGTGTCTCCAGTGTGGCGTCCTGGACAAGCCAGGTCGTCACAGAACAACACCAACACACCCCACACTCCTGGTCAGGCACACCAAAGTCAGACAAAAACCCTTGTTGCCTTCCTCCAGGGGCTGATGTTCCCACCAGGGGTGGGCCAGGCGGTTGGCCCCGCCCACCGAGGAGTTCGCAGTCCTGGAGGCGGGAAAAGAAGAGAGTTCTGTTTTGGAAGAGAAAGTGGAAGGAGGGAAGTAGCAGTTGAGCAGACAGAAAGTGGTCCGGGTGTGTGGCCCGGACGGATCAGCAAGGTTGGCGGACGGTGGTGACCGTCTGCAGGAGTGGCCTATTGGAGCTAGCTGTAAGGACCGTGGACGGGCAGTGGTCCAGCGGTACCGGACCGGTACGCAAAGAGAAGCCAGCACCACCCGGCAGGGGCTTACGGACCCCGGCAAAGCTAGGAGTCGCCGTGAATTTGCCAAATCCGTTAGCGAAGGGAACCTCCTGGGTTTCCCAGCAGCCAAGTCCCGTCAGAAGGCAACCGTCCAACCGAGAGAGGGAAACACAGTCACCGCCAAGGCTAAAGTTCCCAGGGCCAGAGCCTGCGGGCAAAAGGGGCTCCTTCAGCACCCATCCAAGCTGGGGAGCGGGTTACCGGTGAGAACCCATTGGAACCGTACACGTTACACAGGTGCAGGGAAAGGCAGTCACCATCAACCTGCCGGGAGGAGAAACACCGCAGCCGTCTGTGGGACCCGTCCATCCAGCTGTGTGTTTTACCGAGAACTGTGTCCTCATCATTGGCTGAGTGAGTACCACCGTGCCGTGCGGCACAGTGCTGCCCCTGCGACCCTGCACCTCGCCAGGCCCCGTAACCCGCCTGCCATCCATCTCTACCCCATCACCGGGCCCCGGGACTACCAACCCCCTACCCACGGAGGGGAGAACTAACATGCAGGCTGCTCCCTGTCATCGCTCCCGGGATCCCCGTTCAGAGCAGCGGTGGTGTCACCAAACTCACCACAACCGTGGGTGGCGTAACGGACAATAACCAAATCCCCACAATCAAGCCCCACCCTTTTCACTCACGGGCGAGGAGCGCCGCTCGAGTCCCCGCGGGATCCGGCCCACCGCTCGAGCCACAACCGAGCAGCAGCAGCCGCAGCAGCCGCGGCCGGACCCAAGCAGTGGGAGAGCGCAGCGTCCCCTCCTCCGCCCGCGACACCAGCTCCATACAGTGAGGGCTGACACAGATACAGTGTCTCCAGCTCCATACAGTGAAGGCCGATACAGTGTCTCCAGCTCCATACAGTGAGGGCTAGCACAGTGTCCCCAGCTCCATACAGTGAGGGCTGACAGTGTTTCCAGCTCCATACAGTGAGGGCTGACACAGTGTCTCCAGCTCCATACAGTGAGGGCTGACAGTGTCTCCAGCTCCATACAGTGAGGGCTGACAGTGTCTCCAGCTCCATACAGTGAGGGCTGACACAGATACAGTGTCTCCAGCTCCATGGGCTGACAGTGTCTCCAGCTCCATACAGTGAGGGCTGACACAGTGTCTCCAGCTCCATACAGTGAGGGCTGACAGTGTCTCCAGCTCCATACAGTGAGGGCTGACAGTGTCTCCAGCTCCATACAGTGAGGGCTGACACAGTGTCTCCAGCTCCATACAGTGAGGGCTGACACAGATACAGTGTCCCCAGCTCCATACAGTGAGGGCTTACACAGTGTCTCCAGCTCCATACAGTGAGGGCTGACACAGTGTCCCCAGCTCCATACATTGAGTGCTGACACAGATACAGTGTCCCCAGCTCCATACAGTGAGGGCTTACACAGTGTCTCCAGCTCCATACAGTGAGGGCTGACACAGATACAGTGTCTCCAGCTCCATAGAGTGAGGGCTGAGAGTATCTACAGCTCCATACAGTGAGGGCTGACACAGATACAGTGTCTCCAGCTCCATACAGTGAGGGCTGACAGTGTCTCCAGCTCCATACAGTGAGGGCTGACACAGATACAGTGTCTCCAGCTCCATACAGTGAGGGCTGACAGTGTCTCCAGCTCCATACAGTGAGGGCTGACAGTGTCTCCAGCGCCATACAGTGAGGGCTGACACAGTGTATCCAGCTCCATACAGTGAGGGCTGACACAGTGTCCCCAGCTCCATACAGTGAGGGCTGACACTGACAGTGTCTCCAGCTCCATACAGTGAGGGCTGACACAGATACAGTGTCTCCAGCTCCATACAGTGAGGGCTGACACAGATACAGTGTCTCCAGCTCCATACAGTGAGGGCTGACACAGTGTCTCCAGCTCCATACAGTGAGGGCTGACACAGATACAGTGTCTCCAGCTCCATACAGTGAGGGCTGACACAGATACAGTGTCTCCAGCTCCATACAGTGAGGGCTGACACAGTGTCTCCAGCTCCATACAGTGAGGGCTGACAGTGTCTCCAGCTCTATACAGTGAGGGCTGACACAGTGTCTCCAGCTCCATACAGTGAGGGCTGACAGTGTCTCCAGCTCCATACAGTGAGGGCTGACAGTGTCTCCAGCTCCATACAGTGAGGGCTGACACAGTGTCTCCAGCTCCATACAGTGAGGGCTGACAGTGTCTCCAGCTCCATACAGTGAGGGCTGACACAGTGTCCCTAGCTCCATACAGTGAGGGCTGACACAGATACAGTGTCCCCAGCTCCATACAGTGAGGGCTGACACAGATACAGTGTCTCCAGCTCCATACAGTGAGGGCTGACACAGATACAGTGTCTCCAGCTCCATACAGTGAGGGCTGACAGTGTCTCCAGCTCCATACAGTGAGGGCTGACACAGTGTCTCCAGCTCCATACAGTGAGGGCTGACACAGTGTCTCCAGCTCCATACAGTGAGGGCTGACACAGTGTCCCCAGCTCCATACAGTGAGGGCTGACACAGATACAGTGTCCCCAGCTCCATACAGTGAGTGAGGGCTGACACAGTGTCTCCAGCTCCATACAGTGAGGGCTGACACAGTGTCTCCAGCTCCATACAGTGAGGGCTGACACAGATACAGTGTCCCCAGCTGCATACAGTGAGGGCTGACAGTGTCTCCAGCTCCATACAGTGAGGGCTGACAGTGTCTCCAGCTCCATACAGTGAGGGCTGACAGTGTCTCCAGCTCCATACAGTGAGGGCTGACACAGTGTCTCCAGCTCCATACAGTGAGGGCTGACACAGTGTCTCCAGCTCCATACAGTGAGGGCTGACAGTGTCCCCAGCTCCATACAGTGAGGGCTGACAGTGTCTCCAGCTCCATACAGTGAGGGCTGACACAGTGTCTCCAGCTCCATACAGTGAGGGCTGACACAGTGTCTCCAGCTCCATACAGTGAGGGCTGACAGTGTCTCCAGCTCCATACAGTGAGGGCTGACACAGTGTCCCCAGCTCCATACAGTGAGGGCTGACAGTGTCCCCAGCTCCATACAGTGAGGGCTGACACAGTGTCCCCAGCTCCATACAGTGAGGGCTGACAGTGTCTCCAGCTCCATACAGTGAGGGCTGACACAGTGTCCCTAGCTCCATACAGTGAGGGCTGACACAGATACAGTGTCCCCAGCTCCATACAGTGAGGGCTGACACAGATACAGTGTCTCCAGCTCCATACAGTGAGGGCTGACAGTGTCTCCAGCTCCATACAGTGAGGGCTGACACAGTGTCTCCAGCTCCATACAGTGAGGGCTGACACAGTGTCTCCAGCTCCATACAGTGAGGGCTGACACAGTGTCCCCAGCTCCATACAGTGAGGGCTGACACAGATACAGTGTCCCCAGCTCCATACAGTGAGGGCTGACACAGTGTCTCCAGCTCCATACAGTGAGGGCTGACACAGTGTCTCCAGCTCCATACAGTGAGGGCTGACACAGATACAGTGTCCCCAGCTGCATACAGTGAGGGCTGACAGTGTCTCCAGCTCCATACAGTGAGGGCTGACAGTGTCTCCAGCTCCATACAGTGAGGGCTGACAGTGTCTCCAGCTCCATACAGTGAGGGCTGACACAGTGTCCCCAGCTCCATACAGTGAGGGCTGACACAGTGTCCCCAGCTCCATACAGTGAGGGCTGACAGTGTCTCCAGCTCCATACAGTGAGGGCTGACACAGTGTATCCAGCTCCATACAGTGAGGGCTGACACAGTGTCCCCAGCTCCATACAGTGAGGGCTGACACTGACAGTGTCTCCAGCTCCATACAGTGAGGGCTGGCACAGATACAGTGTCTCCAGCTCCATACAGTGAGGGCTGACACAGATACAGTGTCTCCAGCTCCATACAGTGAGGGCTGACACAGTGTCTCCAGCTCCATACAGTGAGGGCTGACACAGATACAGTGTCTCCAGCTCCATACAGTGAGGGCTGACACAGATACAGTGTCTCCAGCTCCATACAGTGAGGGCTGACACAGTGTCTCCAGCTCCATACAGTGAGGGCTGACAGTGTCTCCAGCTCTATACAGTGAGGGCTGACACAGTGTCTCCAGCTCCATACAGTGAGGGCTGACAGTGTCTCCAGCTCCATACAGTGAGGGCTGACAGTGTCTCCAGCTCCATACAGTGAGGGCTGACACAGTGTCTCCAGCTCCATACAGTGAGGGCTGACAGTGTCTCCAGCTCCATACAGTGAGGGCTGACACAGTGTCCCTAGCTCCATACAGTGAGGGCTGACACAGATACAGTGTCCCCAGCTCCATACAGTGAGGGCTGACACAGATACAGTGTCTCCAGCTCCATACAGTGAGGGCTGACACAGATACAGTGTCTCCAGCTCCATACAGTGAGGGCTGACAGTGTCTCCAGCTCCATACAGTGAGGGCTGACACAGTGTCTCCAGCTCCATACAGTGAGGGCTGACACAGTGTCTCCAGCTCCATACAGTGAGGGCTGACACAGTGTCCCCAGCTCCATACAGTGAGGGCTGACACAGATACAGTGTCCCCAGCTCCATACAGTGAGTGAGGGCTGACACAGTGTCTCCAGCTCCATACAGTGAGGGCTGACACAGTGTCTCCAGCTCCATACAGTGAGGGCTGACACAGATACAGTGTCCCCAGCTGCATACAGTGAGGGCTGACAGTGTCTCCAGCTCCATACAGTGAGGGCTGACAGTGTCTTCAGCTCCATACAGTGAGGGCTGACAGTGTCTCCAGCTCCATACAGTGAGGGCTGACACAGTGTCTCCAGCTCCATACAGTGAGGGCTGACACAGTGTCTCCAGCTCCATACAGTGAGGGCTGACAGTGTCCCCAGCTCCATACAGTGAGGGCTGACAGTGTCTCCAGCTCCATACAGTGAGGGCTGACACAGTGTCTCCAGCTCCATACAGTGAGGGCTGACACAGTGTCTCCAGCTCCATACAGTGAGGGCTGACAGTGTCTCCAGCTCCATACAGTGAGGGCTGACACAGTGTCCCCAGCTCCATACAGTGAGGGCTGACACAGTGTCCCCAGCTCCATACAGTGAGGGCTGACAGTGTCTCCAGCTCCATACAGTGAGGGCTGACACAGTGTCCCTAGCTCCATACAGTGAGGGCTGACACAGATACAGTGTCCCCAGCTCCATACAGTGAGGGCTGACACAGATACAGTGTCTCCAGCTCCATACAGTGAGGGCTGACAGTGTCTCCAGCTCCATACAGTGAGGGCTGACACAGTGTCTCCAGCTCCATACAGTGAGGGCTGACACAGTGTCTCCAGCTCCATACAGTGAGGGCTGACACAGTGTCCCCAGCTCCATACAGTGAGGGCTGACACAGATACAGTGTCCCCAGCTCCATACAGTGAGGGCTGACACAGTGTCTCCAGCTCCATACAGTGAGGGCTGACACAGTGTCTCCAGCTCCATACAGTGAGGGCTGACACAGATACAGTGTCCCCAGCTGCATACAGTGAGGGCTGACAGTGTCTCCAGCTCCATACAGTGAGGGCTGACAGTGTCTCCAGCTCCATACAGTGAGGGCTGACAGTGTCTCCAGCTCCATACAGTGAGGGCTGACACAGTGTCCCCAGCTCCATACAGTGAGGGCTGACACAGTGTCCCCAGCTCCATACAGTGAGGGCTGACAGTGTCTCCAGCTCCATACAGTGAGGGCTGACACAGTGTCCCTAGCTCCATACAGTGAGGGCTGACACAGATACAGTGTCCCCAGCTCCATACAGTGAGGGCTGACACAGATACAGTGTCTCCAGCTCCATACAGTGAGGGCTGACAGTGTCTCCAGCTCCATACAGTGAGGGCTGACACAGTGTCTCCAGCTCCATACAGTGAGGGCTGACACAGTGTCTCCAGCTCCATACAGTGAGGGCTGACACAGTGTCCCCAGCTCCATACAGTGAGGGCTGACACAGATACAGTGTCCCCAGCTCCATACAGTGAGGGCTGACACAGTGTCTCCAGCTCCATACAGTGAGGGCTGACACAGTGTCTCCAGCTCCATACAGTGAGGGCTGACACAGATACAGTGTCCCCAGCTGCATACAGTGAGGACTGACAGTGTCTCCAGCTCCATACAGTGAGGGCTGACAGTGTCTCCAGCTCCATACAGTGAGGGCTGACAGTGTCTCCAGCTCCATACAGTGAGGGCTGACACAGTGTCCCCAGCTCCATACAGTGAGGGCTGACACAGTGTCCCCAGCTCCATACAGTGAGGGCTGACAGTGTCTCCAGCTCCATACAGTGAGGTCTGACAGTGTCCCCAGCTCCATACAGTGAGGGCTGACACAGATACAGTGTCCCCAGCTCCATACAGTGAGGGCTGACACAGATACAGTGTCTCCAGCTCCATACAGTGAGGGCTGACAGTGTCTCCAGCTCCATACAGTGAGGGCTGACACAGTGTCTCCAGCTCCATACAGTGAGGGCTGACACAGTGTCTCCAGCTCCATACAGTGAGGGCTGACACAGTGTCCCCAGCTCCATACAGTGAGGGCTGACACAGATACAGTGTCCCCAGCTCCATACAGTGAGGGCTGACACAGTGTCTCCAGCTCCATACAGTGAGGGCTGACACAGTGTCTCCAGCTCCATACAGTGAGGGCTGACACAGATACAGTGTCCCCAGCTGCATACAGTGAGGGCTGACAGTGTCTCCAGCTCCATACAGTGAGGGCTGACAGTGTCTCCAGCTCCATACAGTGAGGGCTGACAGTGTCTCCAGCTCCATACAGTGAGGGCTGACACAGTGTCCCCAGCTCCATACAGTGAGGGCTGACACAGTGTCCCCAGCTCCATACAGTGAGGGCTGACAGTGTCTCCAGCTCCATACAGTGAGGGCTGACACAGTGTCCCTAGCTCCATACAGTGAGGGCTGACACAGATACAGTGTCCCCAGCTCCATACAGTGAGGGCTGACACAGATACAGTGTCTCCAGCTCCATACAGTGAGGGCTGACAGTGTCTCCAGCTCCATACAGTGAGGGCTGACACAGTGTCTCCAGCTCCATACAGTGAGGGCTGACACAGTGTCTCCAGCTCCATACAGTGAGGGCTGACACAGTGTCCCCAGCTCCATACAGTGAGGGCTGACACAGATACAGTGTCCCCAGCTCCATACAGTGAGGGCTGACACAGTGTCTCCAGCTCCATACAGTGAGGGCTGACACAGTGTCTCCAGCTCCATACAGTGAGGGCTGACACAGATACAGTGTCCCCAGCTGCATACAGTGAGGGCTGACAGTGTCTCCAGCTCCATACAGTGAGGGCTGACAGTGTCTCCAGCTCCATACAGTGAGGGCTGACAGTGTCTCCAGCTCCATACAGTGAGGGCTGACACAGTGTCCCCAGCTCCATACAGTGAGGGCTGACACAGTGTCCCCAGCTCCATACAGTGAGGGCTGACAGTGTCTCCAGCTCCATACAGTGAGGTCTGACAGTGTCCCCAGCTCCATACAGTGAGGGCTGACAGTGTCTCCAGCTCCATACAGTGAGGGCTGACAGTGTCCCCAGCTCCATACAGTGAGGGCTGACACAGTGTCCCCAGCTCCATACAGTGAGGGCTGACACAGTGTCTCCAGCTCCATACAGTGAGGGCTGACAGTGTCCCCAGCTCCATACAGTGAGGGCTGACAGTGTCTCCAGCTCCATACAGTGAGGGCTGACACAGTGTCCCCAGCTCCATACAGTGAGGGCTGACACAGTGTCCCCAGCTCCATACAGTGAGGGCTGACACAGTGTCTCCAGCTCCATACAGTGAGGGCTGACAGTGTCCCCAGCTCCATACAGTGAGGGCTGACAGTGTCTCCAGCTCCATACAGTGAGGTCTGACAGTGTCCCCAGCTCCATACAGTGAGGTCTGACAGTGTCCCCAGCTCCATACAGTGAGGGCTGACAGTGTCTCCAGCTCCATACAGTGAGGGCTGACAGTGTCCCCAGCTCCATACAGTGAGGGCTGACACAGTGTCCCCAGCTCCATACAGTGAGGGCTGACACAGTGTCTCCAGCTCCATACAGTGAGGGCTGACAGTGTCCCCAGCTCCATACAGTGAGGGCTGACAGTGTCTCCAGCTCCATACAGTGAGGGCTGACACAGTGTCTCCAGCTCCATACAGTGAGGGCTGACACAGATCCCTTTGCTGGTGATGTTGCAGGTGACACTGGGCTGCACATTCCCAGATCTGTATGGAGATGTGAGCGCACAGCCCCTGGTCAGCCTCACAAGCTGCTGCAGCCAAGAAAGGCAGAGCCTGGAGAAGGAGCAGCCGCAGCTCCTGCCTGATGTCTCTGGGCGGGTTCACTGCCACTAAAGCTTTTTATCTTGTTTATTGTCCCTAACGGCCACTTGGTTGTATAAATTCTAAATAGCATCTGTCCTGACAGCACAAGGATCATCATGGCATGTGCAGCCCTGACTGTCTGCTGAAGCCACCCTGGAAGATAACTTCTTGGCCAGTGTGCGTCCTGGGGGTAGGGCTGTGCACCCTTTTGCCTGCGTAATACTATTTTGGAGCAGGGTACATAGGAGCTGGAGGCTAGATAACTCTGAGTTGGGGTAGATAACATTTCTGCTGTGTCTTCTGTTAGCTTTCAGCTTCCTCCTAATGTGAGAAGACCTCTTATTTATTCTTTTGGACAGGACCCTGTGGAGAACATACATCTGAGCCTGGGCACAGAGACTAGTGTGGATCTGGAGAAGAAGAAGCCCCTGTGAGCTGCGCCAGGATGAGGCTGGGTACTGTGCTGGGGTTGGCACTGGGATTTACAGTGTTGTTCTCCTTCAGTGCCAGTCAAGGTGCTGACAAAGAGGTGGCATCAGATACAGTGAAGGAATCCAGAGCCAGCAGAGCCAAGAGAAGAGGTGGAGGAGCAGGAGTGGGGCATGATGTCCTGAAAGGGTAAATATCACACGTGTTAGTGCCCTGTAATGTCTCCTAGTGTAAGATATGACTAGCACTGTCCTTTCCCTCCTTCTATTTGGAAGAATGCTTGTAATTAATTAAATTAGAGTATATTTATATTTTTTTGCCTATAATTGCCATTGTATTATAGTGCCTATCTATCTATCTATCTATCTATCTATCTATCCATTATCTATCTATCAATCTATCCATCCATTATCTATCTATCCATCTATCCATTATCTATCTATCTATCTATCTATCTATCCATTATCTGTCTATCTATCCATCCATTATCTATCTATCTATCTATCCATTATCTATCTCTCTATCTATCTATCCATCTATCCATTATCTATCTATCTATCTATCTATCCATTATCCATCTATCCATTATCCATCTATCCATTATCTATCTATCTATCTATCTATCCATTATCCATCTATCCATTATCTATCTATCTATCTATCTATCCATTATCCATCTATCCATTATCTATCTATCTATATCCATTATCCATCTATCCATTACCTATCTATCTATCTATCTATCCATCTATCCATTATCTATCTATCCATCTATCCATTATCTATCTATCTATATCCATTATCCATCTATCCATTACCTATCTATCTATCTATCTATCTATCTATCCATCTATCCATTATCTATCTATTATCTATCTATCTATCTATATCCATTATCCATCTATCCATTACCTATCTATCTATCTATCTATCTATCTATCTATCTATCTATCCATCTATCCATTATCTATCTATCCATCTATCCATTATCTATCTATCTATCTATCTATCTATCTATCTATCTATCTATCTATCTATCCATTCATATAGCTACCGATCCATCATCTATCCTTGTAATGTGTTAGTATATGCATCATGTTTATTCTATAATAAGTATGATCTGGGTTTATCCTTAATATCCTCAATACTTCTATGCACATGTGGAATAATTTATTTATTTACTAATTTATATTATTTATTTTATTTTTTGAGTGTGGCTTTGAAGCAGGTATCACTATTAAAGTGAAGAAATACACTTTTTACATACTCAGTATTACTATGAAATAATGCCACTTGGCACCGTTATCCCAAGGTGCCAGCACCACTTATCTGTGCCAGGTCTGTCTAGAAGTCCAGTGTTATTATCCAGAGATACTTAAGAATATTTAAACAGATTCAAATGTTCGGGGCTTTCTGCCTTTAATCACTAGGGTGGGTTCTGTGTAGCACAAACACTGGGATTTAGATGTTATATCTTCATTGCACAAAAATGGGGAGTGGACCTTTACATCATGAGCGGAGATTTACGTCACTGATGGCTCTTGTTCTTACATAGGCTTATATGGTACACAGATGTGTGGAGGGATTTGATAGGGTACTGTCATATAGTTTCTTTTCTTCCCTTTTTTTCCTTTAACAATTGAAAGATGTATTGTACTTCAATGCAGATAAACAAAAATTGTGATTGAAATTTGTGAGGGAATCCCATTCAAGACATGGTGTAGCCCAAGTAATGTCTGCATATAGAATATATATATATATATATATATATATATATATATATACACACACACACACACACACGATATACACATACTATAGGTAGACATAACTTGTCCACAATGTCTTGAATGGAATTTCCTCACAAATATACTACACTATATACTATAGTAAACCAAATTGACATGAAAGCTTAATGATATATATGACGGGTGTATATGATTTGTGCAAATACTTCCAAAAACGCTCATTTTTTTGATAAATTGCAGCATTACAAGTGCTGATGTTGAATGTGTTAGGGTGACGTTCAGTGACGCATGTGGTGCTGTAATATTATACCGACTCCATGGTGTCATTCGTCCGTTACTGTGAAATTGCTATGGGATCAGTGACAGAGATGATGATAAAGAATTGTCCTGACAGTCTGTAAAAAAAAGGACAGGATATAGAGAGCTCAGGCCAAACTATGTCAGCTATGTGCAGAGTTTTTTCTAACAGATAATAAAAGTGAATTATTTTAGAGAGCACATATTTCCAAACACTTTTGTTTAGAACAAGGCTGATGTATATGGACATAGTTTATCGTTTGCAGTTGGCGTCTCTCTAACATATATTGCATCACGTTAAACCGGAGGTTACCTAAACACTCGGAGTATGTCAGCGAGGCGCATTCCAGGAAAAGCAGGCAAGTAAAGCCCTGCAAATATTCCTGGAGTGTCACAGATTCATAATCAGGAGCCATATATAAATATAAGAATATGGTATAATAGATTTTAATCACAAAAATAGATAGATATAGATAGATAGATATACATAGATAGATAGATAGATAGAGGGATAGATAGATAGATAGAGGGATAGATAGATAGATAGATAGATAGATAGAGGGATAGATAGATAGATAGATAGATAGATAGAGGGATAGATAGATAGATAGAGTGATAGATGAGAGATGGATGGATGAATGGATGGCTAGATAGATAGATAGATAGAGGGATAGATAGATAGATAGATAGATAGAGGGATAGAGGGATAGATAGATTGATGGCTAGCTAGATAGATGGATAGATAGATAGATAGAGGGATAGATATAGAAGGATAGCTAGATAGAACTACAGCAGCATCTGTATTGAGGTAAATAAGTATTTGATACACTGCCGATTTTGCAAGTTTTCCCTACCTAAATCACATTTTATGATTTTTAAATAATTAATTTGCATTTTATTGCATGAAATAAGTATTTGATACAATAGAAAAATATAACTTATTATTTGGTACAGAAACCTTTATTTGCAATCTCAGAGGTCAGACGCTTCTTGTAGTTCTTGACCAGGTTTGCACACAGTGCAGCAGGGATTTTGGTCCACTCCTCCATACAGGTCTTCTCCAGATCTTTCAGGTTTCGGGGCTGTTGTTGGGCAATATTGAGTTTCAGCTACCACAAAAGATTTTCTGTTGGGCTCAGATCTGGAGACTGGCTAGGCCACTCCAGGACCTTGAAATGCTTCTTAGGGAGCTACTCTTTAGTTGCCCTGGCTGTGTGTTTCAGATCATTGTCATGCCAGAAGACCCAGCCACGACTCAGCTTCAATGTTCTTACTGAGGGAAGGAGGTTGTTGGCCAAAATCTCATGACCCCATCCATCCTCCCTTCAATACAGCACAGTCATCATGTCCCCTTTGCAGAAAAGCACTACTAAAGTATGATTTTTCCATCTGCATGCTTCACGGTTGGGACTTGAGTTTCTACTCATCCTCCAAACACAGTGAGTGCAGTTGATACCAAAAAGTTCTAATTTGGTCTCATCTGACCACATGACCTTCTCCCATGCCTCCTCTGGATCATCCAGTCATCGGTGAACTTGAAATGGGCCTGGACATGTGTTGGTGTGAGACCATATGTACCCTGCAGGATTTTAATTCATGATTGTGTAGTGTGTTACTAACGGTAATCTTTGAGACTATGGTCCCAGCTCTCTTCAGGTCATTGATCGGGTCCTCCCATGTAGTTCTGGGCTTATTCCTGACCTTTCTCAGAATCATCCTTACCCCATGAGGTGACATCTTTGATGGAGCCCCAGACCGAGTAAGACTGACAGTCATCTTGTGTTTCTTCCATTTTCTAATAATTGCACCAACAGATGTTGCCTTTTCACCAAGCTGCTTGCCTATCGTCCTGTAACCCATCCCAGCTTGTGCAGGTCTAAAATTTTGTCCCCAGTGTCCTTAGACAGCTCTTTGGTCTTGACCATGATGGAGAGGTTGGAGTGTGATTGAGTGTGTGGACAGGTGGCTTTTATACAGGTAACGAGTTAAAGCAGGTGCAATTAATACAGGTAATGAGTGCAGAGTAGGAGGGATCCTTAAAGAAATAATAGCAGGTCTGTGAGAGCCAGAATTATTGCTGGTTGGTGTTTGATCAAATTCTTATTTCATGCAATAAAATGCAAATAATTATTTAAAAATCATAGAATGTGATTTTCTGGATTTTTGTAATTCTGCCCGTCACAGTTGAAGTGTACGATAAAAATTACAGACCTCTCCATTCTTTGTAGGTGGGAAAACTTGCAAAATTGGCAGCCCTATGAAATACTTATTCTCCCCACTGTGTGTGTGTGTGTGTGTGTATCTATATATATATATAGATATACAAACACACACACACACACACACACAGTGGGGAGAATAAGTATTTCATAGTAAGAAAGCCGCGGAGACACCATCACATGTTTCTCAACGCCGGCAGGAAACTAGCCAGGTCTTTCACCGGGAAGGAACAACCACGGGAAGGGTAGTCTCCAGTCAAGGAGACCACCTATACCAAACATGGTATCCATCCACAGACAGCCGTTTCGGGGTATTTGCCCCTCATCAGTGTGGAGTAGGAATCTGGCTAGTGGGGGCAATGCCTAGTATAAGACTACTTAAGCAAGCATTGTTGACCTTAGGGAGATCAACATATCCACTGCGGAGACACCATCACGTGTTTCACCATCATGGTGTCTCCGCAGTGGATATGTTGATCTCCCTAAGGTCAACAATGCTTGCTTAAGTAGTCTTATACTAGGCATTGCCCCCACTAGCCAGATTCCTACTCCACACTGATGAGGGGCAAATACCCCGAAACGGCTGTCTGTGGATGGATACCATGTTTGGTATAGGTGGTCTCCTTGACTGGAGACTACCCTTCCCGTGGTTGTTCCTTCCCGGTGAAAGACCTGGCTAGTTTCCTGCCGGCGTTGAGAAACATGTGATGGTGTCTCCGCGGCTTTCTTATTTGCATACTTCCCAGGGGGCAATGCTCTAGAATCACTGCGTTGAGAAACACGTGATGGTGTCTCCGCAGTGGATATGTTGATCTCCCTAAGGTCAACAATGCTTGCTTAAGTATTTCATAGGACTGCCAATTTTGCATGAAATAAGAATTTGATGAAACACCAACCAGCAATAATTTATATATATTGTGATATAATCACTGGTACTGTGCTGAGAGGGTTAAGGTGTGTTACCTGGGCCGGCTCTGTTGTGGACAGCTAATGAGATAGGTGGGACGGCTGTTCACCATATCTCCACCTCGGGGTGTGGTCCCAGGAATGAAAGTCAGGCCTCTGGACACACCCATGGCCCTGCTCTGAGTTTCCTGTGAAGGATGAAGTAGCCGGGTGTGTTTGTGGGTGGAGGTAAGGAAACAGCATCTGAGAAGGCTCTGCAGGGACTTATGGACTGAACATAATCTGAAGGGCTGAGGTTTGGGAATGTACCTGTTTTCCTGCCTGTACATGCCATGTGATATCCGTACCAGCGCGGTGCTTTATGGAGTTGAATAAAGCAGGCTGTGATCTTAAGAAACTGTGCTTCCTGTGTCTACCTGAAGCCCTCATGCTGAGCGAGTAACCCCCTATGTTGCAAGGTGCAACGTCACAATATATATATATATATATAAAATATATATTATATATATATATATATAAAATATATATTATATATATATATATATATATATTATTATATAATATATATATATATATATATATATATATATATATATATATTGTGAGGTAGCGTGGTCGGCTGCGCAGCAGAAGACACGGGATCCAGGCACCAAGGTTCACAGCACACGGTTTATTATCCAAACAAAAGTCCACACAGTACACATGTGCCTCTCCGGCAGAGAACTCAGGGAGTTGTGTTCACTCCCTCACACCCAGCACCTCTGCCCTCGTTCCTGTTTCCTTTTAACCCTTCCTTAAGCCTGTAGGGAAACAGCATTAACCCTGGAGTGGAGTTACTTTCTATCATGGAGTGAGCACAACCGGGGCGAGACATACCGGCCGTCATACATAACCCCGGTCACAGTCTCACATACCCCCCCCCTCAGTTCAAGCGAGCGGGGTTGAACTCCTGCCATCAAACACGGGCCGCGGGACAAGGCATCAGCGTTGCCCTGCAACCTACCGGCCCGGCGTTCAACCGTAAACCGGAAGTTCTGCAGAGAAAGGAACCACCGGGTAACCCGGGCATTCCGTTCCTTGGCGGACCTCATCCAGACCAGTGGAGAGTGATCCGTCACCAAGCGAAACTGCCGTCCCAGCAGGTAATAGCGTAGGGACTCCAAGGCCCACTTAATCGCCAGGCACTCCTTCTCCACTACGCTATAATTCTGCTCGGGAGGGGTGAGCTTCCTACTTAAGAAGGTGACGGGGTGTTCCTCCCCCTGAACCACCTGAGACAGCACTGCCCCCAGGCCGACCTCCGAGGCGTCAGTCTGTACTATGAACTCCTTCCGGAAATCAGGGTTGACAAGAACGGGCTGTCCGCACAGGACCCCCTTCAGGGCCCGGAAGGAGTCCTCGGCCTGCGGAGTCCAGCGCACCATGACGGACTTCTTGCCTTTGAGAAGGTCCGTCAAGGGGGCTGATAGTCCCGCAAAATCTTTTACAAACCTCCTGTAGTACCCCACGATACCCAGGAAGGCCCTAACCTGCTTCGTGCTCAGGGGTCTAGGCCACTTCTGGATCGCCTCAACCTTGTTAATTTGGGGCTTAATCACTCCTTGGCCTATTACGTAGCCCAAGTAGCGGGCTTCCGTGAGTCACAACGCACATTTCTTGGGATTGGCTGTCAATCCGGCTGTTCGAAGCGCGTCTACCACCGCTTGTACCTGTTCCAAGTGGGTCTGCCACTCGGAGCTGTAAATAATGATGTCGTCAAGGTACGCTGATGCATACGCCTGGTGGGGTTCTAGCACCAAGTCCATCAACCTCTGGAACGTGGCCGGAGCGCCATGCAACCCAAAAGGCAAGACAACATAGTGGAAGAGACCCTCCGGCGTAACAAAAGCGGTTTTCTCCTTGGCGGACTCCGTCAGGGGCACCTGCCAGTACCCCTTGGTCAGGTCGAGCGTGGTGAAATATCGCGCCTGTCCCAGCCTATCAATCAGCTCATCCACCCGGGGCATGGGGTAGAGATCGAACTTGGATATTTCGTTCAATCTCCTAAAGTCATTGCAGAACCTTAAGGAGCCATCGGGTTTTGGTATTAGGACAATGGGACTAGCCCATTCACTCCGGGATTTTTCGATGACCCCCAGGCGTAGCATTGTCTTCACTTCCTCTGATATGGCTTGTCTTCGAGCCTCCAGCACCCGGTATGACTTCAGGCGTACCTTTAGGTGAGGCTCGGTGACAATGTCATGTCGTATCAGACTGGTCCTACCAGGCAGCTCGGAGAAGACATCGGGGTTCTGCTGAACCAGCCGTCTGGCCTCTCGCCTCTGAGTCTTGGTAAGGGTTTCTCCAATCCTTACTTCCGGTTCGTCCTCTCCGGAGGTCGTGGGAGCCGGATGGGAACAACCCGAAGAGGAGGGAGACGGGGAGAAAACAACCATCAGGCTTTCCCGTTCCTGCCAAGGTTTTAATAGATTGATATGGTATATTTGTTCGGGTTTCCGCCTACCGGGCTGCAATACTTTATAGTTGACCACCCCGACTCTTTCCTTTATCTCGTAGGGGCCTTGCCACTGAGCCAGGAATTTACTCTCCGCCGTGGGGATTAAAACCAACACCCGATCCCCTGGTTTAAAGGTCCGCACGGTGGCGTGTCTATTGTAGCGGCCGCTTTGCGCGGACTGAGCCTCCTGTAAATGCTCCTTCACAATTGGCATGACCGCACTTATGCGGTTCTGCATTCCTAAAATGTGTTCAATCACACTTTTATGGGGGGTGGGCTCTTGCTCCCATGTTTCCTTTGCCAGGTCCAACAATCCCCGGGGATGTCGCCCGTATAACAATTCAAAAGGCGAAAACCCCGTGGATGCCTGTGGCACCTCTCGGATGGCAAACATCAAATAGGGAAGCATCATATCCCAGTCTTTCCCGTCTTTGGAGATCACCCTTTTGAGCATGGTTTTCAGGGTTTTATTGAATCGTTCTACTAACCCATCCGTCTGAGGATGATACACAGACGTACGCAACTGCTTGATCTGGAGTAGCCGGCATAGCTCTTTGGTTACTTTAGACATGAACGGGGTCCCCTGATCCGTAAGGATCTCCTTGGGCAACCCCACCCGGCAGAACACAGCAAACAACTCCCGAGCTATAAGCTTCGCCGCAGTATGTCTGAGAGGTATCGCCTCTGGATACCGGGTGGCATAGTCAACGATCACTAGGATGTGTTGGTGCCCTCGAGCGGACTTTACGAGGGGCCCCACCAGATCCATCCCTATCCATTCAAAAGGGACTTCTATAATGGGTAACGGTACCAACGGACTGCAAAAGTGGGTCAGGGGTGCGGTAAGCTGACACTCCGGGCAGGTTTCGCAGAACCGTTTTACCTCCCCAAAGACCCCGGGCCAATAGAACCTTTGCAATATTCGCTCCTGCGTTTTCTTGACCCCTAGGTGGCCACTCATCAGGTGTTTATGAGCCAAGTCGAGGACCCGCCGGCGATACGGCTGGGGCACCACCAACTGCTCTACCCCTACGCCCCGTATTTCATCTACCCGGTAGAGTAAATCCTGTTTAAGAGCGAAATGGGGGTATCTTACCTGGGCACCGGGCAGCTGTGCCACCCCGTCAACTACTGTCACCCGACTCCGGGCATGTAATAATGTAGGGTCCTGGAGTTGGGCTGTCCCAAACGTATCCGGGGATGCCTCCAACTCCGGGATGGGCTCAACCGTCTCAGCCTCTCCTGCCAATACCTCTAGGGGCGACCTATCGGGTTCACACTCTGTCCCTATCATGGGAACCTCTACGGCAGGCGTCCCGGATTCAGGATTGTAGGGCTCAGGTCCCGGACTGACCAATATCTGAGGGGACTTAGGAGGTCCCTTCCATAAAGTCCAAAAATAGGGCAGATCCCTTCCTAGGATCACGTCATAGGGAAGAGTGTTAATAAGTCCCACCTCATGTTGCACCTGACCGCAAGGTGCTGTGATGGTGACAATCCACGTGGGATAGTCTCGGCGGTCCCCATGTATGCAAACCACCCCCACGGTACGTCCTGTGGCCTTTACTTTAGCCCTTAGGGTTGATCGCACAAGGGTCACTAAGCTTCCGGAATCCAACAAGCCTGTAACCGGACATCCATTCACCTGTATTTGGCACAAGTGGGGCTCAGTCTCTGGGTAGACCAGGTCAGCGGTACACACCACCTGAGCATACATTGAACCCCGCCGGGTAACCCCACAATCCATGGGCTCTGTGGTGAGTGGACACTGAGCTTCCATATGTCCCACCCGCTGGCACCGCCAACATCTAATAGGGAAGGATACCCCCTTGACGAGTTGTCGTTTAGGGTACATGGCCTTCCGGACCTCAGGGACGGCGGGCGCGGCCTCCGAAGGGACGGTAACGGACTCCCGCACCGGTGTCAGCGGTGGGTCCTTGGCCCGAGGCTTGGAGGGGCCGGACCGACGGGCGGCACGCAAAGTCTCAGTGTCCCGTATCAAGTCCTGCGTAGCCACATGCCGCTCCACCAGGCCCACTAATTGATCCAGGGTACTTGGGTCGCCCTGGCCCACCCACCGTTGAATGGTGACGGGTAAAGTGCGCACAAAGCGATCAACCACTACCCTTTCCACCATTTGCGCCGGGCTCAGAATGTCCGGCTGCAACCACTTCTTTACTAAATGCAACAAGTCATAGGCTTGGGAGCGTACGGGTTTGGCTTCCTCATAGAACCACTGATTCACCTGCTGAGCCCGTAAATAGGTATTCACCCCCAACCGGGCAAGTATTTCGGCTTTCAGGGTCGTATAGTCTATGGCGTCCTCGGTACAGAGGTCCAGGTACGCTTTTTGGGGCTCCCCCGTCAGATAGGGCGACAATACCTCAGCCCACTGGGGGGTCGGCAGCTTTTCCCACTCGGCCACCCGCTCAAACACCGCCAGGAACGCTTCCACATCATCCCCTGGGGTCATCTTTTGCAACGCTTGTCTCACCGCTTTCCGGACACTGCCGTCGTCACCCGGTCCCGGGGTTGTTGCTGCCGGTCCGGCACGGATCGACTTGGCCAGGAGAACCATCTGTTCTTGGTGCCTTTTTTCCTGCAATTGCAAGGATTGCTGCTGACGTTCCAATGACCGGAGCAGGTGTTCATTAGCCTGTTGTTGCTGTGCATTAGCCTGCTGTTGCTGTGCATTAGCCTGCTGTTGCTGTGCATTAGCCTGAGCCAGCTGCTTTAGTATGTCCTCCATGGCGTCACCGGGTTTGGGCTGTAGTATAGCCGCTCGAATCCAGGACATGCGCTACCGGATCACCAGAAATGGAAGCTACACCTCACCGGGCTGGCATGCCCGCCGATTCTCCACCATATGTGAGGTAGCGTGGTCGGCTGCGCAGCAGAAGACATGGGATCCAGGCACCAAGGTTCACAGCACACGGTTTATTATCCAAACAAAAGTCCACACAGTACACATGTGCCTCTCCGGCAGAGAACTCAGGGAGTTGTGTTCACTCCCTCACACCCGGCACCTCTGCCCTCGTTCCTGTTTCCTTTTAACCCTTCCTTAAGCCTGTTAGGGAAACAGCATTAACCCTGGAGTGGAGTTACTTTCTATCATGGAGTGAGCACAACCGGGGCGAGACATACCGGCCGTCATAGATAACCCCGGTCACAGTCTCACAATATATATATATATATATATATATATATATAAAATGAAATGTTGCTTTTGTTAGTATTCTGGTTCTGCTTTAGAATTTACTGTAATTAATTATATTGTTGGAGTAGTGTTGCAGGTTTTATTGGGAGTGTGTTTTTTTTTAAGTTTTTAAAAATTTTCAAAAGTTCTACACAATGATATAGAGGACTTAGCCCCTGGAAAAATCATGCTAGCACATTAGCTGTTGCTGGTACAGTACCTAAGAAAATAACTATTAATTCATTTGTAAATGAGAAGGCTTCAGTGCGCCCTTGCTGTGGCCAACAGCACTGTGATGCCCCTCATTTTGCATGCTGGAGGTTCCTCTACTTCTGATTGACAATATTTGCTTTCTAGAGAGATCGCTGCATAAAGTCATCCATCGAGTGTTCGCACATGCAATACACTGTCTGTGCCCACTCACACGGTCACAGTGTCCTGGTGCTTCATCCTCCCTTGCTGCCACTCTGATACACCGGGCAGTATAGAGAGTGTGCATGTGCACACATACCAGCTGATTTTAGGCAGCTATGGGAGCACTGACAATCAGAAGCAGAGAAAGCGTCCGACATGCAGAATCAGGGGATGTAATGGTGCACTGAGCTTTTGGCCACACCTAGGGTGCCCTATCATTTCTTACAAATAAAAAATATTTTCTTAGGCACTGTAGAAGTAACAGATACAGTGCTAGTATGACTTAATTATGGCTAAGTCTCCCATATCACATTACAGTCTGTTTAAAATGCATTTTGGGGGTAAAAGACTCCCTATAACTACTGAAATTCACTGGTGTAGTGTGCAAAGTGGTGCAAATCGCTCCAGTCTCGAACCACAGTGCACATACTGGCCGCAGTCTCCCGAACGTAGCGTAATGACTTTGTACATTTATACGAGGCTGTGACTCTCCGGTTGGGAGAGCCTCGACCAGTCTGTGCATTGTGGTCCGAACACCGGACTGATTTTCATGGATGTCTGCATGATCCCTTAGTGAAGCACTTCCCTCTTGTTAGTGCAGCGTTTGTTTATTTTAAACATAGCCGATGATGGAGGACCATGTGACCAGACGGGTGCATCAGCCGCCACTAATTAAATATCTCTGATTATGTGAAATCAATTAGATGAGGCTGATGGACAGCTCTAGTCACAGGTTCCTCCATTAACTGCCATTTTTGAGAGCTAGCGCATTGTTGAGTCTGTGGGAAAGTCGGCACTTACATGCAAGTGGAACCTTTAATGCCTATATATTAGTAAGTGCCACAAAATAATTAAAGTGTAGTTGTCACCAGCTCAAAAGGTGCCAGTTTTTGATTTTCCATGATCTTCCATACAGTTCCAGAGATATTGTTTTTTTTTTATTTAGTGCGGCTTATTCTGGTCTTTACAAGGGGGTGTGGCTCACAGGATTCCTCGGGGGAGGGCTTTTAGGCTGCTCTGCATAATTACCCTGTGAGCCACGCCCCTTAGTAATACCATAAAAATTAGCACCAAATAAAAAGGCCATATCTCTGTAACCGTAATGGAGTATTTTATTTTTTTATTTTTTTAAAAAAAAGGAATACTCAGTCCTCAAGGAAGGCAAGACAACAAGAACAAAAACTAGACCCTTATGACTGGTGAGATGTCCTCATTAAAATAACGATAAAGTCCTCATTCCTATGTTGGTCACAAACAGTCTGGTGACACTCGTAGTATACAATTGTGGGATGAGGCATAAAGCCCTAGAATAATTCCACATAAACACGGGGAAACCTCTTTCAGATGTTATTATGGTCAGCAATAAAACCTCACCCATTAGCGCTGCAAGATGTAGAGGGTCTAAGCTTACCAAATGAGGCCAACCACACTAGTTATACGGCCTTGTTTACTTACCACAGCACAGTGCTTAAATATCATTGTGCAGCTTTAGTTATATAATTATATGTTTATACCTAGTGTTGGGTAAGCATTTATACCATACTGTCTCTCATACTGACTTTTCAGTGCTCATATGTTTTGAATATTCTTGGTACCCGTTAAGTTTTGTTTTCTTTTGGGGTGGAAGAGGCAAGGGTGGGTGCATTGGCGATCTATGACTTTAGGGGCACTTTGCACACTGCAACATTGCAAGCCGATGCTGCGATGCCGAGTGCGATAGTCCCCACCCCCGTTGCAGATGGAATATCATGTTGATAGCTGGCGTAGCGAACACTATCGCTACGGCAGCTTCACATGCACTCACCTGTCCTGCGACGTCGGTCTGGCCGGCAATCCGCCTCCTTATTAAGGGGGCGGGTCGTGCGGCGTCATAGTGACGTCACACGACAGGCGGCCAATAGCAGCGGAGGGGCGGAGATGAGCAGGATGTAAACATCCCGCCCAGCTCCTTCCTTCCGCATTGCAGCGATGTGTGCTGCCGCAGGAACGAGGAACAACATCGGACCGTCGCAGCAAGGTAATTATGGTTTTCGCCGACGCTGCACCGATGATACGATTACGACGCTTTTGCGCTCGTTAATCGTATCATCTAGGCTTTACACACTACGATGTCGACAGCGACGCCGGAAGTGCGTCACTTTCGATATGACCCCACCGACATCGAACCTGCGATGTTGTAGTGTGCAAAGTACCCCTTACGCCTATGTGCGCACTTACCGGATTTTGCCGCGCATTTTCCGCGGATTTGCTGCATGTTTCGCTGCAGAAAATGTTCATAACATCTCTGCAGTGAATCACCAGCAAATCCTATGGAGAAAAAAAATCCTGTGCGCACTGGGCGGAATTTGACAGCTGCATGTTTTGCTGCGGGAATCCCGCAGCAAAAACAATTGCATGTCACTTCTTTTCCGCACATCGCTGCGGGATTTCACTCCATTGACTCCAATGTTAATCATGAAATCCCACAGGGAATAACGCAGGCAGCAAATTCTGTGCGGTTCACTGCGTTTTCCTGCGTTATTCCCTGCGGTATTTCGTGGTTTACCTCCGGTAATGTACATCGCCTGTCTGCGGTTTTGCAGGGAAGTGATGTCATTACAGGAAGAGGAAGCCGTGCAGAGAGTAAACACACACACATCACAGACACAGAACACATCACAGACATCACACACATAGACACAGACACATAGAACACACATAGAAAGAAAACGGAAATATAGAAAACAAAGAACGTGGGCTCCGCTGTATATTTACCTTCCAGCCGAGGTAAACACACAGCGGTGGCCCGGTATTCTCAGGCTGGGGAGGGAGAGGGGCAGGGTTAATGTCCCCCGCCTCACTCCCCCTCCCGCAGCCGAGAATATCAGCCGCAGCTGCCCCGGCACTGTCGCATGCATTATGCGGCAGGACCGGCGTGTCCTCGGCTCTTCTTGCCACCGTGTAGCAGTGGCAGCAAGGTAATACAAGGGGTTAATGATGGTGGGGGACCACCGCCATTAACTCCAGGCTTGATCATGGCAGCGTCTATGTGACAGCTGAGATGATCAACCCGTAAGTAAAGTGAATAAAACACAGACACCGAAAAATCCTTTATTTTAAATAAAACAAACAAGCCTCGTTCACCATTTTATTAACCCCTCCCGCACCAAAACTCCGGCGTAATCCACAGGTCCTGCGCTGCTTCCATCCAGCCGCGACTGTCACAGACACAGCGCTGAATGAATGCAGCAGACAGCAGAGGTAATTACCGGTCATTTCCCATGGCCGGTAATGTGAACTCACTGCCGACCGTGGGAAATGCAGCGATCTGTCATCTATCTATCTATCTATCTATCCCTCTGTCTGTCTATCTATCCCTCTATCTATTCTTCTGTCTATCTACTATCTCAGAATTAAATGACTTTTTTTTTTTTTTCAATGTGCTTTATTGCATTGAATGCAATAAAGCACATCCCAACCCGCACGCGGCAAAACCGCGGCAATACCGCGAATAATACCGCGGTAAAACCGCAGCAAACCGCGACAAACCGCATGCGGTTTTCGGGTGCGGTTTCCCCGCGGTTTTTTACCGCGGGTGCGGTAATCTTTGAGAGCATGCGGAATTTTCTCAAGAAAATTCCATTTCCCAGTGCGCACAAGGCTGTAGGATTCCTGACATTAGACCTTCAATATGAAATGGATATATTAAAGGGGTTGTCTGGTCTTAGGATGAATGCAGACTTTTGAATCCTTACAACTTGTATTGAGCTACGTCTGCATGCAAATTGCATACTTGTGGTCACATGGCCGCCAGCTCCCAGAGCTAACACCGAAGAAGCCTAACATAGAACATAGAGTGAATGCAGATTTGGACCCTAAGGTAGGACAACTACTTTAAAGGGGTTGTCCAGTCACAACATATTGATTTTATATTGATCAATATCAGATCGGCATCCAGCAGCTGTTATTTGCTTTTGTGACCAGCATATGTAAACATTTTGAACCGAGCAACAAAGCGCAGCTCCATTCAGTGTATAGCGGCTGCTGGGTACTGCGGCACAGCTCCGATTTGGTGTTTTGCGATTCCACTCAAAGTATTTACATCCAATGGCCAGCAGAGAAAACAGCTGCTAGGTGTGGACAGTGGGTGACGGACCACCATTGATCTGATAGTGATGACTTATACCATGGATAGGTCATCAACATGTTCTGATTGGTTGACCAATAAAAATTTATTAACCATTTGGAAGAGAATGCAAATACATTTTTGAAAAGTTTATCTACATAGTGCCCGATAATATTATAATTCTCTTTTACAGTATATCTCAAAAGTGAGTGCACCCCTTAACATTTTTGTAAATATTTTAGCATATCTTTTCAAGGGGCAACACTGAAGATATGACATTTTGATACAATGTAAAGTAGTGAGTTTACAGCTTGAATAAACAGTGTAAATTTGGTGTACCCTCTAAATAACAACACACAGCCATTAATATCTAAACTTCTGAAAACAAAAGTGAATACACCCCTAATTGAAAATGGCCAAATTTTGCCCAATTAGCCATTGTCTCTACCCGATTACATGTGACTCATTAGTGTTACAAGGTCTCAGATGTGAATGGGGAGCAGATGTGTTACATTTGGTGTTATCACTCACACTCTGTCGTACTGGTCACTGGAAGATCAATACATTGCATTTCAAAGAATTCTCTGAGAATGTGAAAAAAAAAATTGTTGCTCTACATAAAGATGGCCTAGGTTATGAGAAGATTGCCAACAGCCTGAAACAGAGATGCAGCATGGTGGCCAAGACCATACAGTGGTTTAGCAAGACAGGTTCCACTCAGAACAGGCCTCACCATGGTCGACCAAAGAAGTTGAGTGCATGTCCTCAGCGTCATATCCAAAGGTTGTCTCTTCAAAATAGACGTATGATTGCTGACAACATTGCGGCAGATGTTAAAGGGGTGGATGGTGAGCTTGTCAGTTCTCAGATCATATGCAACACACTGCATCAAATTGGTCTGCTTAGCTTTCATCCCAAAAGGAAGCTTCTTCTAAAGATGATGCACAAGAAAGCCTGCAAATTGTTTGCTAAAGACAAGCAGAGTAAAGATATGGATTACTGGGACCATGTCCTATGATCTGATAAGACTAAGATAAACTTATTTGTTTAGATGGTGTCAATCTTTTGTTGTGCCGCATGTGAGGAGTAAAAAGACAAGTGTGTCTTGCCTACAGTCAAGCATGGTGGTGGGAGTGTCATAGTTTGGGGGCTGTATGAGTGCTGCTGACTGTGGGAAGCTACAGTTCATTGAGGGAACCATGAATGCCAACAAGTACTGTGACATACTGTAGTAGAGCATGATCCCCTTCCTTCAGAAACTGGGCAATGGGGCAGAATTCCAACTTGATGACCCCAAACCCCTCCAAAATGAACACTGCCTTACTAAAGAAACTGAAGGTAAAGATGCTGGGCTGGCCAAGCATGATTCCTGACATAAACCCTATTAAGCATCTGTGGGGCATCTTCAAATGGAAAGTGGAGAAGCACAAAGTTTCTAGCATCCACCAGCTCCATGATGTCATCATGGAGGAGTGGAAGAGGAGTCCAGTGGCTCCTGTGAAGCTCTGGTGAACTCCATGCTCAAAAGAATGAACGTACTGCTTGAAAATAGTGGTGACTACACAAAATATTGACACTTTGGGCAAAATTTGGCCATTTTCACTTAGGGGGTGTACCTATTTTTGTTGCCAGCGTTTTAGACATTAATGGTTGTGTGTTGAGTTATTTAGAGGACACCAAATTTACACTGTTATACAAGCTGTACACTGACTGCTTTACATTGTATCAAAGTGTCATATCTTCAGTGTAATCCCAGAGAAAAATATAATAAAATATTTACAAACATTTGAGGGGTGTACTCACTTTTGTGATATAATGTATGTTCCTTAAAGGGTGTTTCTGTGCTAACAAAAAATATACCCAAATAGGTAAAATAGTATAAAATAAAAAAGAGAATCAGATATTGAGTTGATAATTCCAATGACACACCAGTGATGCCCGCCACCACCGGCGTGGTGTGGAGATTTTAAAAACAATTCTGGATCTTTTATGATTAATGTTTCTTACTCCATTTGAACATTTTTTTCTGTGATTTTCTATAGCACCTATAAGCAATTTTTTTTCATCCCAAAATAATTCTGGTTGCCCTTGGAAACAGACCACAGTTTTTCTCCACTCGTTGTCAGATGTGTGACTTGACACATTTACAACTGCTTTGTCGATTTCTTCTGAATTTGTAAGATGCAGGAAATTTAGAAAAGGACCATCATGTCAACTTAGAAGTGTAAAGGGGGCTTTACACGCTACGACATCGCTAATGCGAACTCGTTGGGGTCACGGAATTGGTGACGCACATCTGGCCGCATTAGCGATGCCGTTGCGTGTGACACCTATGAGTGATTTTGCATTGTTGCAAAAACGTGCAAAATCGTTCATCGGTGACATGGGGGTCCATTCTCAAAAATCGTTACTGCAGCAGTAACGAGGTTGTTCCTCGTTCCTGCGGCAGCACACATCGCTCCATGTGACACCGCAGGAACGAGGAAGCTCTCCTTACCTGCCTCCCGGCCGCAATGCGGAGGGAAGGAGGTGGGCGGGATGTTCGTCCCGCTCATCTCCGCCCCTCCGCTTCTATTGGGCGGCAGTTCAGTGACGCAGCTGTGACGTCGCTGTGACGCTGAACGAACTGCCCCCTTAGAAAGGAGGCAGGGCAGGTAAGTATGTGTGACATGTCTGGGCGATGTTGTGCAGCACGGGCCGCGATTTGCCCGTGTCGCACAACAGATGGGGGCGGGTACCCATGATAGCGATATTGGTACCGATATTGCAGCGTGTAAAGTAGCCTTAAGGCTATGTGCACACAGTGCATTTTTTATGCACATTTTGATGCGTTTTTGAGACATCTGCACCAAAATCTGCATGCCTACCTTGAAGCCAGCAAAGTCTGAGATTTCTGAAGTGTTGAGTGCACGTTGCTTTTTGTTTCCTTGCAGATTTTGATGCAGAACACATCTGCAGCATATTAATTGTTGGGGCGTTTTTTTAGCCCTTCCAGCCTTTGACTTCATAAAAAAAACACATGGGAAAAAAAACCCGCACCAAAAATGCTTGTGTTTTTTGGTGCATTTTTCTGCCAGAAGGTGCAGAAAATTTCAGCACCAAATCTGCAGTGTGTGCCCCTACCCTAAGGCCATGTGCCCACGGGAGAACGTACCTGCAGACTTTTCTGTAGGTATTTCCGCAGGTTCACGCAGCAACTCCCCGGAATCTGCAGCCATCCATTGCTGCGGTATTTCTGCGTAATTGTTGCGGTAAATCTGTGTAAACAGTGCGGATTTCGTGCGGAATTCCCGCCTTGTATCTCCGGAAAGGCAGGAATTCCGTAGATAATTTCGCGTGAATAATTGGCATGCAGTTACGGGAAATCTGCAGCATTTTCTGCAGCTGTAAATACCACAGCATTGATACAGCACTCCCCAAATCCCATAGGATAACATAGGGAGTGTCTGTACTTGCGTAAACCCGCGGATTTATCTGGAAAATCTAGAAAATCGACGAGTTTTCCGCAGCAAAATCTGCAGTTACTTTCTCCCGTGGGCACATGGCCTAAAAGCCAAAGTAACATCATTTTACATAGATTTTATCTGCAAAATATTGGTCAAAAGTCAACAGGTTTTTTCATACACCCTAAAGCATTTCCATTTGGTGTAAGGTTTTCTCAAAAAATGTTTTAAAAGGAAAACCTAATCGGGTCGTTTTGCATGGAGAACACTGTGATAACATGACGTACGTGTGCAGAAGACAGTGCGCGCAATATTTATACAGTATCCGGCCCTTTGATCACTACTCTCTTTTCTTTCCCCTTGTTGGATGCGGGTGTGGGCTTTGTAGATAATTAGGCTCCATTACAGGAATATGACTTTTGTATGCAAATTGAGATTGGACGTTGTCTATCCCAGTCACCAGCACGTTCTGCATGCTGCGGTGCTAGTGATGAGACTTTGGGAGTACTTACTTGTAAGTAATGTTTATGTTGGCTGCGATCTTTATCCACTGCTTAGAATGTGAGCAGCGATTCAGTGTGAACTTTCCGTTAACCCTGTTTGATGACGGAATCAGCTGTAACAGTATAGGTGAAGGGAGATGCTTTCCTTTCTTCAAGGAGAAGGGATCACCCTATCATCCCGTGTAGTGTAAGGGACTATCACAGTTTACAGCCAAAAAAGCTGGTAACAATCTTTAATTTGTAACACTTATGCAGCCCAGTAAAGGTTCATGAGTTGTATGCGTCAGGCCTGTGAGATTTCCTTTTTTTTACATGCGGAGAAATGAAGTCATTGACAATCTCGGACTTTCTTATCTAAACTGTCTTAGTTTTACAAGTGTAGAGCTTTCATAGTTCTTAAAATGTACAAAGCTTGTTGGCAAGACTCAAAATTGGATTGTCTCCTGCTTATACAGCTATTCATTTCATCAAATGTGTGCGTGACTTTAATTTGTTGTTGAATTTAGAGAAAAAAACTTGTAAAACATAAGAAAGTCAGCCATTTTAAGTCTCCGCAAGGGTATGTGCATATGATGTCTTATTCAGGCAGATTCAATCTAGAACCTGCCTGAAAGAGCGCCATGAATCTCCATGAAAAATGAAATAAGTGCACAGAAATGTCAAATTGTTGTGCACATGTTCAGCCTTCTATTACTTCTTTTATCCACTTAAGAAACCGTAACAGGAGTAACTCGTTCATTTTTCATCAGGCAGCAAGCCAATCTGTACACTGAAAGGGAATCTGTCAGCAGGTTTTTGCTACCTCATCTGAGAGCAGCATAATATAGGCAAAGAGATTCTGAATCCAATGATGTGTCACTTTGATTACTGGGTGCAGTCGATCTGACACAATCAGAATGTTTAGATTTAGACATGTAGCAGAGCTGAGTGATCTGTCCCGCCAACACCAGGCTTTCTATAGAGATTGTACGTTGACAGTGAGGTGCCAATCATGTGTTAGACTTCCCTGCATGTGACTTTGTAGTCCCAGCAATTATAAGCTCCATGCTGATTAAACAAACATAGCAAATAAACATTCAATCAGACCTTGACAACACAGGCATCCCTGAATTCTCTGTGTTAACCCTCGCAGCATGTTGGCTTCAGCTTATGTAGCAAAAACTTGCTGACAAATTCACTTTAAGGCCCCCTTCACACGTCCGTGAAAAACACGCACGTGTGTTACGGGCCGTTTTTCGGGTCCGTGTCCCGTTTTTGTGTCCGTTTTTATGGTCCGTGTGACACCTGTGTGAATTGCGTATGCTAGCCGTGTTTGTGTGCAGAACGTCCGTGTGTGCGTGTGGAATTAACGTGTATGTGTATGTGGAATGTCCGTGTGGAATGTCCGTGTGTGTGATGCACAATGTCGTTTATAAATGTCGGCTGACAGCAGACAGAGTTGCGCGATGAGAATGAACTCGGGTGAACTTCACCCGACTTCATCCTCATACGGCGGCTCTGTCTGTGTCGAGTACTGATTAGCGGTCACCTGTGAAGGATTCACCGGTGACCGCTAATCCCCCGAGTGACTGAAGTTTCCCCCCCTCTCTCATACTCACCGTTCCTCGATCCCCGGCGCGGCGCTGCACGGCATTCACACTGCTGCGGCGGCTTTTACTATTTTGAAAAAGCCGGCCGCTCATTAAACAATCTCCTATTCCCTGCTTTCCCCGCCCACCGGCGCCTATGATTGGTTGCAGTGAGACACGCCCCCACACTGAGTGAAAGGTGCTTCACTGCACCCAATCACAGCAGCCGGTGGGCGTGTCTATACTGTGCAGTAAAATAAATAAATAAATAATTAAAAAAAAACGGCGTGCGGTCCCCCCCCAATTTTAATGCCAGCCAGATAAAGCCATACGGCTGAAGGCTGGTATTCTCAGGATGGGGAGCTCCACGTTATGGGGAGCCCCCCACCCTAACAATATCAGTCAGCAGCCGCCCAGAATTGCCGCATACATTATATGCGACAGTTCTGGGGCTGTACCCGGCTCTTCCCGATTTGCCCTGGTGCTTTGGCAAATCGGGGTAATAAGGAGTTAATGGCAGCCCATAGCTGCCACTAAATCCTAGATTAATCATGTCAGGCGTCTATGAGACACCCTCCATGATTAATCTGTAAATTACAGTAAATAAACACACACACACCAGAAAAAAATCCTTTATTAGAAATAAAAAACACACACATATACCCTGGTTCAACAATTTAATCAGCCCGAAAAAGCCCTCCATGTCCGGCGTCATCCAGGATGCTCCAGCGTCGCTTTCAGCGCTGCTGCATGGAGGTGACAGGAGCTGCAGAATACACCGCCGCTCCGGTCACCTCCACGCAGCTAATGAAGACAGCCGTGCGATCAGCTGAGCTGTCACTGGGGTTACCCGCTGTCACTGGATCCAGTGACAGCGGGTAACCTCACTGACAGCTCAGCTGATCGCGCGGCTGTCTTCATTAGCTGCGTGGAGGTGACCGGAGCGGCGGTGTATTCTGCAGCTCCTGTCACCTCCATGCAGCAGCGCTGGAAGCGACGCTGGAGCATCCTGGATGACGCCGGACATGGAGGGCTTTTTCGGGCTGATTAAATTGTTGAACCAGGGTATATGTGTGTGTTTTTTATTTCTAATAAAGGATTTTTTTCTGGTGTGTGTGTGTTTATTTACTGTAATTTACAGATTAATCATGGAGGGTGTCTCATAGACGCCTGACATGATTAATCTAGGATTTAGTGGCAGCTATGGGCTGCCATTAACTCCTTATTACCCCGATTTGCCAAAGCACCAGGGCAAATCGGGAAGAGCCGGGTACAGCCCCAGAACTGTCGCATATAATGTATGCGGCAATTCTGGGCGGCTGCTGACTGATATTGTTAGGGTGGGGGGCTCCCCATAACGTGGAGCTCCCCATCCTGAGAATACCAGCCTTCAGCCGTATGGCTTTATCTGGCTGGCATTAAAATTGGGGGGGACCGCACACCGTTTTTTTTTAATTATTTATTTATTTATTTTACTGCACAGTATAGACACGCCCACCGGCTGCTGTGATTGGGTGCAGTGAGGCACCTGTCACTCAGTGTGGGGGCGTGTCTCACTGCAACCAATCATAGGCGCCGGTGGGCGGGGAAAGCAGGGAATAGGAGATTGTTTAATGAGCGGCCGGCTTTTTCAAAATAGTAAAAGCCGCCGCAGCAGTGTGAATGCCGTGCAGCGCTGCGCCGGAGATCGGGGAACGGTAAGTATGAGAGAGGGGGGGGAACTGACCGACAGACTGTGAGAGAGGGACAGACAGACAGAGAGACCGACAGAGAGACAGAGAGACCGACCGACGGACTCAGGGAGATTGACCGACATACACAGAAATAGAAAGAATAGCCGACATCACTAGAAATAAAAACACCAAACGGACACGGACTATAGGTAGATGCATACGTGTTTACTAACGTGTGTGCACATACCCATAGACTTTCATTGTGTCCACGTGTGCGTGCTCCGTGCAGATAACGGACATGCATCCGTGCAAAACGCAAAGACATACGGATCACGGACACGCACACACGGACATAATGAAATAACGCACGTGTGACCACAATCATAGATTAACATTGGTGCACGTTTGGCCGTGTCTCCGGTATATACGGAAACGGACCAAACATGCACGTGTATCACGGACGTGTGAAGGGGGCCTAAACAATAGGAAAAAAGACCTCCGCTCTGCTGTTGGTATGAAGATGTTGTGTGCCCATACTCTCAGGATATCTTCACATTGAGGTTTTTTTGCTGAATTTTTGGAGCAGAAACTCTCCAAGGCTATGTGTACATACAGTTTTTCAAGAGGTTTTTGGAGCAGAGGCTGAACAGCAACCAAGCAGAAACTCTACAAATGTATCTACAAATCTCAAAACTCCTTAAAACGTCTACAAAGATTCTTGTCCAAATACTCAGCAAAATCACTCCATGTGCACATAGCTCAACTCTCCAATCAAAACTTGTGAATTTTGAACTCCTCATGGTTTTTGGATGTTTCTGCTCCAGAAACTCCTGAATAAGCCCTGAGTGAGTCTTTCTGCTGAGTTTTCGTTTTTGGAGTAGAAACTGAGCAGAAAGCAGAGGTTTTTGAGAAGTGTTGAGGAACATTTGGAAAATGTTTCTATAGTCTAGCTCCAAAAACATATCAAAAAACCATTAGAGGCTTGGATACTTGCATCTTTTTACTATAGGGAGATGCTTCAGGAATCTCCAGCAGTGTTTTTACTAATGCGTTTTTTTCTACATCTTCCTAGAACGTCTATTGCCATGCGTTTTTCACCTGCACCTGTTTTATTTTTTTAGTTACCATATTTTATGTATACAGTATATAAGAATTGACAAAAGACGGAACCTATGCACAGCAACTCATTTTGACATTGTAGTGTTTATAGTCATGTTTTAGTGCTTTTTCAGGCAGGTTTCAAGCGGGAATCTGTGAAAAAAGATGATGTGCATATATACTCAGAGCTCATTCATACATCAGTTTTTCATGTATGTGTACTGCCCCGGGGCTCAGCCGGCTGCCGAGCCGCTCTGATCCGTGCTTGTCGGTGGGTGGCTCGAGCTCCTCACGGACCCAGGGGTCACGTCGCTCTGAAAGGGGCTTGGCGCTACACGTAGGGACTTCGGTGGTCGAGGTCCACGGCTGGAGCCGCGGTTGTTTGTAGGGGATTTGAGTTTGTGACGCCACCCACAGGTTGTGGTGAATGGATGGATACCACCGCTGCCGTTGACTAGGCTCCCGGGGACGGTGTTGCGCAGCTTGGTGTTGACCCCCTCCATAGGTAGGGGGGATGATGGTCCTGGGGGCCCGAGGGAGGTGCTGAGGCGGGGGAGTGGATGCGTGCTGGGGTGTCGGTGCGGCGCGGTGCACGGCCCGAAGGCACTGTTGTACTCACTATCACAAACACGCTGGAGTCTCTGGTAAACCAAACGAGATGGTGACTGGTGCCCGCAGCCGGCTGCAGTTTTCTCCTTATTGGGTTTGTGGTTTCCGCCTTTCTCCTGCACCTTACTTATGTAGAAAACGTTGACTCCTATGCCTGAGCAACGGTAGTCCGCTCCCCGGCTTGGTATGTGCCGGGAGAGCCCTATTTGCTCGCAGACGCTGGCCCCTCGGGTCTCTATGCCTGGGCGGTGGCGTTACCCTAATGGTGGGGCTGTTGTCTTCAGTCGGGTCTTAGATGGGATAGGTCCTTAAGTCCAGTCCTCAATCAGTTGATTTGACTCAGCCCGGTTGTTTCTGGGCCTCGGACTAGGTCTGAGTACCCCTCCTGGTGCTCCGGTTTCCAATCGGTTGCCCGGTTCGGTACCGGCGGGCCACCGCCCGTCCCCGGGTCCCTAGGGTTCCACCGGCTGTAATCCCAGCTGCTGCAGGCGGCCACCACTGTCTGCCTCCTTGCCAGAAGTGACTGGTCTCCAACCCAGACACCTGTGTAGACTACGGCAGGCCTGGACACAGGTCTGCCCTTGAACTTTACTCCACTCCACTGTCAAAGCTCAACTCGACTCCCTTCAACTCTGCTCCCCACAGGGAACTACTCTGTTCTTCCTGCCTCAGGGCCTCTGAACTCCTCCTCCATGGGGGCGGAGCCAGGCGGTTGGCTCTGCCCCCCTGGTGTGAACATCAAACCCGGAGGGAGGTGACAAGGTTTTGTAGTTTGGCTGCTGTCACCTTAATAAGGAGGGGGAGGCAGGCCGCAGACGGTCTGCATTAAACCAAGGGGGAATGTGACGCCCTGGACTAGCCAGGTTGTCACAGGAAGTCCCTTACACACAAGGGAGTCGAGTTGAGCTTTGACAGTGGAGTGGAGTGAAGTTCAAGGGCAGACCTGTGTCCAGGCCTGCTGTAGTCTACACAGGTGTATAGGACTACCTGTGACAACCTGGCTAGTCCAGGGTGTCACATATGCGTGTTAACTGATTTTTTCACAATTGGCTCTGATACCTGTGATAGTCTATGTTATAGTCTGGGGCTATGTTCATGTGTCTGTGATTCTTTGCAGATCTTGTAGTCCATGTGAAATCAAGGAGACATGTCCAATATTTATCTGAGTGTTGTATAAAACTCAGCAATTAAAGTGTATGTGTCTGTGAAAAAAATCAGACAGTACTTGGAGGCCATTTGTGTGCTATCCGTTTTTTCCTGACTGATAAGAAAACGTTGATAAACTTTTTTTATAAGTGAAAAAAACTAAATGAAACTGATGACGCTCCCATGACATTCTGATGAAACTGTCTATATTTCTCGCACTTCAAAAAACGGAAATCTAGATGACGCCTTCGGGTGAATAAATAGATCTATGTATTTTAATAGACAGTGCATATTTGCAACATGGGTATCATCCTTGTGTCATTCATCACATCATGAGTGGCCAGGAGGAACGGCACCGGCACAGGAGGTGAGTATAAGCTTTTGTATTTTAATGCGGGCACACCTGTGGAATGAGAGTTAAACGAGTCCTGGACAACCCCTTTAAACTTTAAAGCACCATTCCAGCCTTTTTTCATTTCAACGCTGGAGTGGTGCCTTAAATGTAAGTCCCCTGCATCCATGTCTTATACTCACCTGCCACCGTCTTCATCTTTTTCCAGCGTCGCATCAGTCGGTCTACTGTGATTCGTGACCTGCCAGTTGCTGCAGTGTTTCATGGTGGCACCGGAGGTCACAAATCAATACACGTTTATGGGTGCCTCATTCCGGCTCTTATAGACTTGCATTGAGTGCTTTTGACGTAACTGCTGACTTCTCACCAGTCAGAAGTTACGGACACAAAATAGTCTCTGGAGGGTGAGTATAAATTATTGCTGACCAATAATTATAAAAAAAATAACAGATGTTTATAGAGACACATGCATAGGTCATATATGCGAAAATCAGATGTATGCCTGCTTTCCAATTTTTCTACTGTCTAATAAGTAGGCGAAGCTTGGATTTGATTATTTTTTACATACTAGAATAACACGTGCCACACAGATGAAAGATGGCCTCTGAGATGGGTCTATCTCTGTTATGTACCACCCTTTAGGGACTGGGTTGCCAACTATCCACAAATTCCAGGTCAATCAGTAAAAATTAAGCATTTTTTTGCCCTGTGTGTAAAAAAAAATATAAGGTGTCCGTGATATTTTTGAAGCTGAAGAAAGTTATATAGATTATTTTGACTGTAATTATCATCATTTTACAGTTTACAATGAATGCAGCTGATGTCTTCATATCACAACTATGGGCTGTAGACATGGATCACTTATAATAATAATGATTTATTATGGTTTTACAATGTGTTCATAAAGAATATTGTCTGTCTGTGATTTTTTGATAAGCTGTGCATAAAAAGTAAAAATCAAGTTGTCATCCCTGTGTAAGGATCTCCCCTGTCCTAGATTACGCCATTTCCACTTTCCTTATACACCAGACTATTACCTCTTTAGCTTTCCGTTAGGCCAGCTGACCACTCCTTCCCCAGTTCTGCTGTCTCTATCATCTGTTTTTAATAAGATAAACATTTCAGCAACAAACCTCTAAATTAGAGAGCGCAGACAATGCTTTTAGTCTTTTATTACACAATGTCATATTATTCTGTCTGCCTAAAATGGAATTGGATGAAAGAACATTGTCAAATCATTTTTGTGCAAACTTGGATTGCTTTATAATATTAAACAGCGGTATACTCAACTTTCAGCGCCCCCATTTATCCAGAACAGGCTGCTCTGGAGGTCTGCACCACCTCCGGAAGCAGTATCTGCTCTGTTCAGGACTGCTGCAGCCTGTCATTGGTTGCACTGGTCAGGTGACTAGAGAAGCATGCCATTGGATGTAATTGACTGACTCTTCTAGTCACCTGACCATTACAGCCAATTGTAGGCTGCACCAGCCCTGTGACTCCAGAACAGAGCAGACCCGTTTCTGGAGCTGGTGCAGACCTTGAGTGTCAGAATGCTCTGCGCTGGATCTGTGGCGGCGCATGAAGGTGGGTATTTTGCCGTTTTACAACTATCCATGCTGGGGAAAAAAAATGTCACAATTGGACTTGAACTTTGGACTTGGATAACGCCTTTAATATATACATATTCCCTCTCCTGCCAGATATTGACAACTCATAGTGACCAGGTCAGGCCAATGATTTTATAGGGATGTCAACTTTATATAAAGAATATGAGGTTGAAGATTTTTCTAGGTAAAGCTGACTACAGACATTATAGATTCTTTGCACGTTCATGTGTTTTTAATAGGGCGCGTGCAGTAAGCGACTACTAGACACCTGGGTATGGCTTATCTCCAGGTAACACAAAGGAGTAAGTTGTTTAAATTCGATCTGCCCAATCGTTCCATCATCAGTCAGGGCAGAGTTTGGAGACCCCATGAGCACACCTTCATGAATCAGGAGCGTCTGACTAGTGGCATGTGCCTCCTTGCTCCACACTACAAATCTTACTCCAGTTGCTATGGCTTCATGCCCCCTCCACACCTTCATCCCGCTCTAGCTCCCCTCATTGTGGTGTGGCTGAAAGAAACTGGCGTGGAAACACCGAAAGTGGTAACATTTTTGCCGAAGCTTTTCAAATGAGTTTGTACCAGAGTTCTGGTCCAATTGCTTTGATGAATTTGAGGCCAAGGTCTGCTCTCAGATTCCGTGGGAAAAACCACGAAGACAGATTCCCTTTAAGGACTGATGCATGAAGGTGACCGCGCACCCAGATTAAAAGTTTTAATGATTTGACACACTCAGAACAATTACACTAGTACATTTAAAGTAGCAACATGTTGAATATATATATATACATATTATTATATATATATATATATATTTCTTTTTCCAAACCCATAGTCTTTCATTAGAACTTTTCTATAGGATCAAATGGCACAGAAACTGCTACTTTTCAACACATACTACTTTTCTTAAAGAGAATATGTCAGCAGGTTTTTGCTATGTAATCTGGAGGCAGCATGAGGTAGGAGCTGATAGACTGATTTTAGGCATATGTCACTTATTAGGATGTGTGCTGTTGTTTCAATACAATGAGTGTTTATCAGCAGGACACTATCACTATCAGACTAGCTGCCTGCTTGTCCCCTGGTCCAAAATTGTCCCCACCACTGATCCCCATTTTGTCAATGTAAAATGTACACAGAAGGATGCTAATCAGGGTGGGAAGTCAAGAGAAAAATTTAGCAGGCTCACCACTAAATGATCTGGATCCACAGGGGCTGGGATGAAGTGGTTGGCATTCACAATTCAATGCAAGAAAAAGATGAAGGAATCCTGCACACCATTCCTTCTAAAAGTCTTCAGGAGTTTATTGACACATTCAAATTCTTCTTTAAATTGCATATGCTGGGCATGCCTATGAGTAAGGACGTATGTCCGAAACATGTAAGGTGGGGCTCCTTCATCTTTTTCTTGCATAATCAGAGTGGGGTTATCTTTCTGAGCTTTGCTACATCTACAGCAGAGAAAACTCTGATCGTATCACAACTGCTGCACCCAGTAAACTAAGTGACACATTGCTGGAATCAGGGTCTTTATTCAATATGCTTATCTCAGAGGTAGCAAAAACCTGGTGAAAGATTCCCTTTAAATGTATAAAGTTAAAAAATCCTTTTTTCTCGTATCAGCATGTTGTTACCTCACCTTACTTTCTTGACCTTTGCTCAGGAAATATACTATGGTATGAAGAAAAATATGTTCAGTCCAATGAAGGGGAATTCCTCGAAATGCATCAGTGAAACTCCAAATAATGGAAAATATTTTGCTACATAGCAGTCTATTGAATGAATCTTCCATCTGCTGTGCAATGCTGATATCTCACTCAGGTATCCAAAAGCTCCTTCTAGGTGTTTTGTCTCCATCTCTAAGTATTACAGGCTTTGCTGGTGCAAAGGTCTTCAACTGGACAAATAAACAGCAGGAACAGACAACCCTTTCCTTCCTCATGTATGGGATTCATGTCATTATATTACATAAGATGACGAGCCCCTAGTAAACCTCTGTAGGGAAGCGGGTCCTCGCCCTAAGTGTATTACACTAGGTGCTATCCTCTCTTTATGTTTTTCTCCAATAGCTGAGTTTGAAATCTCTCAGGTGAAAAATGAAAGGGAAATAGATCATTTGTAGTGGTGATCGAGCACTACCATACTCAGGTGCTAGATACTAATGATGAGCAAGCACTACCATGCTCGGGTGCTCAGTACTAAAGATGAGCGAGCACTACCATGCTCGGGTGCTCGGTACTAGTGATGATTGAGCGCTACTATGCTTGGATGCTTGGTACTAGTCATGAGTGAGCACTACCATGCTTGGGTGCTAAATACTAATATTAAGCGAGCACTACCTTGCTCAGGTGCTCTTAACTATTGATGAGCAAGCACTACCATGCTCATGTGCTCAGTACTAGTGATGAGTGAGCACTACCATGTTCGAGTGCTCAGTATTAGTGATGAGTGAGCACTATCATAGTATCATAGTTTTTAAGGTTGAAGGGAGACTCTAAGTCCATCTAGTTCAACCCGTAGCCTAACATGTTGATCCAGAGGAAGGCAAAAAAAACCGCAATGTGGCAAACAAGTTCCAATGGGGAAAACATTTCCTTCCTTCGTCCACATCCGGCAATCAGACTAGTTCCCTGGATCAATACCCTGTCATAAAATCTAATATACATAACTGGTAATATTAAATTTTTCAAGAAAGGCATCCAGGCTCTGCTTAAATGTTAGTAGTGAATCACTCATTACAACATCATGCGGCAGAGAGTTCCATAGTCTCACTGCTCGTACAGTAAAGAATCCTCGTCTGTGATTATGATTAAACCTTCTTTCCTCAAGACGTAGCGGATGCCCCCGTGTTCCAGTCGCAGGCCTAGGTGTAAAAAGATCTTTGGAAAGGTCTCTGTACTGTCCCCTCATATATTTATACATTGTGATTAGATCCCCCCTAAGCCTTCGTTTTTCCAAACTAAATAACCCCAAGTTTAATAACCTGTCTTGGTATTGCAGCCCACCCATTCCTCTAATAATCTTGGTCGCTCTTCTCTGCACCCTCTCCAGTTCAGCTATGTCCTTCTTATATATCGGTGACCAAAATTGTACACAGTATTCTAAGTGCGGTCGCACTAGTGACTTGTACAGAGGTAGAACTATATTTTTTTCATGAACACTTATACCTCTTTTAATACATCTCATTATTTTATTAGCCCTGGCAGCAGCTGCCTGACACTGTCCACTAAAGTGAAGTTTACCATCCACCCATACACCCAAGTCTTTTTCTGTGTCTGTTTTACCCAGTGTTCTACAATTAAGTACATAATCATAAATATTATTTCCTCTACCCAAGTGCATGACCTTACATTTATCTACATTAAACTTCAATTGCCACTTCTCAGCCCAATCCTCCAATTTACATAAATCTCCCTGTAATATAAAATTATCCTCCTCTGTATTGATTACCCTGCCGAGTTTAGTATCATCTGCAAATATTGAAATTCTACTCCGCATGCCCCCAACAAGGTCATTTATAAATATGTTGAAAAGAAGCGGGCCCAATACTGACCCCTGTGGTACCCCACTATGAACTGAGACCCAGTCTGAGTACGTACCATTAATAACCACCCTTTGTTTCCTATAACTGAGCCAGTTTTTAACCCAGTTACACATATTTTCCCCTATCCCCATTATTCTCATTTTATGTACCAACCTTTTGTGTGGCACCGTATCAAAAGCTTTTGAAAAGTCCATATAGACAACATCCACTGCATTTCCCTGGTCCAGACTTGAACTTACCTCTTCATAGAAGCCGATCAAATTAGTTTGACAGGATCGATCCCTCATAAACCCATGTTGATACTCTGTCATAAGGTTATTTTTCTTGAGATACTCCAGTATAGCATCTCTCAAGAAACTACCATGCTCTACTCTTCCATGCACTACCATGCTCAGGTGCTCAGTACTAGTGAAGAGAGAGCACTTCTATGCTTGGATGCTCTTTACTAGCGATGAGCGAGCACTACCATGCTTGGGTGATAGATACTAATGATAAGTGAGCACTACCATGCTCAGGTGCTCCGTACTAGTGATGAGCAAGCACTACCATGCTCAGATGTTCCGTACTAGTGATGAGCAAGAACTACCATGCTCAGGTGCTCAGTACTAGGAATGAGCCAGCACTACCATGCACAGGTGCACAGTACTACTGATGAGCGAGCACTACCATGCTCCTGTGCTCCGTCGTAGTATGAGCAAGCACTACCATGCTTGGGTACTCAGTACTAGTAATGAGTGACCACTACCATGCTCTTCTGCTCAGTATTATTAATGAGTGAGCACTACCATGCTCGAGTGCTCGATACTAGTCATGAGCGAGCACTACCATGCTTGGGAGCTCAGTACTAGTGGTGAGCGAGCACTACCATGCTCGGGTGCTCGGTACTAGTGATGAACGAGCACTACCATGCTCAGGTGCTCGGTACTAGTGATGAGCAAGCACTACAATGCTCAGGGGCTCGGTACTAGTGATGAGCGAGCACTGCGATGCTCCGGGGCTTGGTACTAGTGATGAGCAAGCACTACGATGCTCGGGGGCTCGGTACTAGTGATGAGCGGGCACTACGATACTCCGGAGCTCAGTACTAGTGATGAGCAAGCACTACGATGCTCGGGGGCTCGGTACTAGTGATGAGCGAGCACTACGATGCTCGGGGGCTCGGTACTAGGGATGAGCGAGCATTACCGTGATCAGTACTAGTGATGAGCACTACCATGCTCTGGTGCTCGTAACAACCAGTAGGCGCTCAAATGGGTGCAACTGGATTACCCAAGTATAATGGAAGCCAATGGGGAACTCCAGCATTTTACCTGGAAATCTTCCTGAAAAATGGTCAAGTTCACCATTGACTTCCATTATACTCTGGTACTCAAGTCATGCCAATTGTGCCATCCGAGCTCCAACTTCCCGTTACGAGTGCTGAGCACCTGAGCATGGTAGTGCTCGTTCATCACTATTAATTCTCCTGACCATGGTAGTAAATCGGATCCGTTACCTAGCAGACATGGAAGGGGGATGGAGCAATAATGTTAAAAAACAAAGCATTATAACAAACGTGGCATAAAAAAAAAAATTGTTCATGCTGGATCAGAAGTGTCATGAGCCTTGTAATTATACAGTCACCGAGATTTCATGCATCAACAAGCGCTGCTCATTGTGGTGTCACATGCTAGAGATATTCTCAGAATTGTACAGAATATGGCCCCGATTTATCTTTTTTGATCGGTTTTAGTCACTTTTCTCTTCTTCGTCTTTTGGTATTTGTTAAATGGTGAACATAGTTTTTAAATTTAGCACAAATTTTTAAAAAAAGCCTTGGATTGTGACTTTTTGGGCAGAAAATCGCATCTTTTTTAAAATGACACAAATCATGCAGCTTTGGAGCAGGTTTGTAGAAAAGTCGCAATTGATGAATCAACTGAAAACATCTAAAATTGCTAAACTCTACCCACAAAGTGCAAAAATAAAAATAAGGCGAGCACTAATAAAATAGACTTCAAAAAACGTACAAATAAAAGAATGAATTGGGTATAAACAAAAAAAAAAGCCACTAAACTTGACCAAAAACAGGCGCAAATACAATAATGAATCCAGCCATAGTGGAAGAATCTTCCGGGCTAGAGTTAATGCCGAGATAAGGTCTTGCACTACTAGGGATTACCTTAAACGTTGCTGTTAAAGGAGGAGGAAAGCTCAGACCCTCCATACATCCATAGCTGGCCAGGATTGTACGCTGAGACAAAGATAGACGTCCGATCAGCATCGGTCTTGCGTGCCGGGGTAGCGGAGAAACCCCCGGTAGGCCTTGACCTTGACTCCACACTAAGCTGTCCCTGGCAGCCTGCAGGGGCCCCCGCCGGGTGTATTAAAATGACCTGCAGCTGCGTCTCTTTAGACTGTCGGCAGCTGCCGTAGGTGATAACACTGTATGCACTGCAGGCAGCAGTCAGATTATGACAGCACCAGACGAATACTGTATCTGAAGAAAAGAAAGCGCCACTTCTCCAACGCCAGTAGTGAAAATCCAGTTTATTCAAACTGTGTGCATGAAACCAAGCAGAGACAAGGCCGGGTGCGGGCTTTGTGAGGAGTCTTCAGAGAGCCAGCACCCGGCGTCGTCTCCGCTTAGTTTTATGTTTGAATAAACTGGATTTTCACGTTCTGGCGTTGGAGAAGTGCCACTTTCTTTTCTTCATATGCAGTATCAACCCTACGGCGGGCTTTGCACGCTGCGACATCGGTAACAATGTGTTACCGATGCTGCAGCGATAGTCCCGCCCCCGTCGCACGTTCGATATATAGTGAAAGCTGCCATAGCGATTATTATCGCTACGGCAGTTTCAGACGCACATACCTGCCGTGTGACGTCCCTCTGGCCGGCGACCCGCCTCCTTCCTAAGGGGGCGGGTCATGTGGCGTCACAGCGACGTCACACGGCAGGCGGCCAATTGAAGTGGAGGGGCGGAGATGAGCAGGATGTAAACATCCCGCCCACCTCCGTCCTTCTCATTGCAGCCGGGAGGCAGGTAAGGTGAAGTTCCTCGCTCCTGCGGCTTTACACACAGCGATGTGTGGTGCCGCAGGAGCGAGGAACAACATCGCACCTGTCGCTGCACCGGCATTATCGAAATGTCGGAGGCTGCAGCGATGATACGATAACGACGCTTTTGCGCTCGTTCATCGTATCATCTAGGATTTACACACTACGACATCGCAAGTGACGCCGGATGTGCGTCACTTTCGATTTGACCCCACCGACATCGCACCTGCGATGTCGTAGTGTGCAAAGCCGCCCTTACTCTTCTCCTTTATGTGACTGTGCTCTCATATTTTCTCTTTACCACACTTAGTGTCTTGAGCAGTCCTTTCTACTAACTTGTGCATGGAGTAACGGTCCCAATTTGGTATCTTTCAAAGCCGTACAGTTAATTATGTTTCTGAGAAAGAACGTCTCTTTATTGTGTGCAGCACATTTGTCCAGAATCGGTAATGATTTACAGCTGAAGTGCCCTGCTTTTATAGAAACGAGTGACTCGGATGTACCGTTTTATGCTTCCCATTGTTAGATTGTCCTCAGATAACCTATCTCTGGGAGTTTTCTTCTATTTGTAATATAGGGCGACTGCTTATAGTGCTGCCACTTGGGATGTTGTCCATTTGACACCCTTGGCACTCAGGACTGTCAAGCCTATTCTCTAGACGAGCGTAAAAAAATAAAGGACTTTTTCAAAAGCTTTGGCTTGTAATCCAACAGCTGGATAATCTCACAATGGAGAGATGTTTGGGCCGTCATGTAATATAATGTAGAGATACACCCAGGACAAGCTAAATAATCACATCTGATTAATGGTTTCTATCCAGATTATGTTGGGCTCTGTAATTCATACTACTATGACACTAGAAAAATATTCAGTCTTATTTTGTACTTGTGAAAACAGATACCGAAAGATGAGCAGATCAAAGTTCTGTCCATGGAAATATTCCAATTTGATAATTAAAACCTCATCACTATGTGATTTGCTGTGTTCACGACATTTTCAGGAACACGCTGATAAGCTACAGTGATGTCTTCTTGCTGCTGGTATATTACTCTGTCCTCGGTATTTTTGGACATTTCTAAAAAGTCATACCACTAATTGTATGAGAATATACATACACTGAATCGTCAGGGGCAAAATTATAGTAGGTGCCTGGCTCTGGCACCTAGGGAGGTCCAAAAGGCCTCTTTGACCCATATGAGAAGGCGTGCTATAAAAGATCTGGAAGATTCTGTATTGGGGCCCAAAATCTTCCAGTTACGCCATTGTCAATAGAATGTACCAATAAGACACTTATAACCTAAGATTGTCTGACAGTCGTTTTTCAAAAATATGTTTCATTGGTCTCCACAGAATTAAGGTGCAAATTATTTTGTACCTAAATTAGGAAAAAAAACCTCTTTTATAAGTAAAATAACTGAAATATTGTTCAGATCACCATTTCCAGGGAAAAATAGTGTAAAGCCCTCATAGATCTTGGATGGTCATCGTTCGGTCAACAGCCATTTCTTCCATATGTAGAAGCGCTTGCTCTGTGTTTTCTATGAGAGTGCTACTACCTGACATTTCATCTCAGGGAGTACAAAAGGATTGGACATTCTGCAGCCTTAAAGGGGTATTCCCATCTCCCAAGATCCTATCCCAATATCTACTAGGTGTAATATTATTACTATTATTATTATTATTATTATTATTAGCAAATACCTCCAATTAGAAATGTAGTATAATTCTCCTGAATAGCTACATCACTGACCTCATGTGCAGGGCAATGCAGTTTAGGTATCCATGATTACGATCATATATTGACAGTTTCTAGTGGTTGCAACCATGGATACCTAAGCTACTGCAATGCACTGCACATGTGGTAAGTGACATAGCTGATCAAGAGAACTATACTACAATTCTAATTAGAAGTATTTGCTATTATTATTATTATTATTATTATTACACCTACTACATATTGGGATAGGATCTTGGAGATAGGAATTCCCCTTTAACTCTCCATACAATCATCAGTTATCTAATGAAACAGTAAACAAGATTATACAGCTCACCACTCAGTATAAAAACAAAGGCTGAAGAACTTGCAGAAAAGGGGGTGGAATCCGGCAACAAAAAACGCCTTCATTCAGGGAAAATATCTATCATTAAAATCCCGTTTATTAGTGCTACTTAAAATCCATTACACAAGTGCAAATCATCAGTTATCTGTCTGTGGCCCCTGTATCCCCCTTCACCACCGGCCAATTTTTCGCTTTCCGTTTTTTTTTTCCGCTATTCTTCCGAGACGCGTAACTTTTTTTTTTTTCAGTCAATATGGTCATGTGAGGGCTCATTTTTTGTGGAACGAGCTGTACTTTTAAATGAAGTCATAAGATTTACCATATAGTGTACTGGAAAATGGCAAAAATTTCCAAATGTGGAAAAATTGCAAAAAAAATGCAATAGCACTATTGTTTTTGAGATATTTTATTCACTGTGTTCACAATATGGTAAAACTGATGTGTGGGTGTAATGCCTGAGGTCGATGCGAGTTGACACTAAACATATATAGGTTTACTTTTATATAAGGGGCTAAAAAAAATCTGAAGTTTGTCTGAAAAAATTGGTGCACATTTTACGCCACATTCCGTGACCCGTAGCGGTCTCATTTTTTGGGATCTATGGCTCAGTGACTACTTATTTTTTGCGTCTCAGGCTGACGTTTTTAACGATACAATTTCTGTGCAGATGCTACATTTTGATCGCCTGTTATTGCATTTAGCGCAACATTTGTGGCAACCAAAAAACTTAATTTTGGCGTATGGATTTTTTTTTGCCACTACGCCATTTACCAATCAGATTAATTGATTTTATATTTTGATAGATCGGGCATTTCTGAATGCGGCAATACCAAATATGTGTAGATTTTTATTTTTTTAACCCTTTAATTTGCAATGGGGCGAAAGGGGGGTTATTTGAACTTTTAGGTTTTTTTTTATTTTTTAAAACTTTTTTTTAACTTTTTTTTATTTTACTAGTCCCCCTAGGGGACTATATGGATAAGCAGTCTGATCACTATACCATATCTAATGAACACAGCTACACAGCTGTGAATAGCAGATATGCTCATTTCATGCCTCACCCAGCTCTCGGCCGGGTGAAACAGAAAGTGAGTCATGTGAGCTAAAGGAGTCATCACATGACCCTGTGCTACCATGACAACCACCAGAAGTCACGTGGTCACATGACTTGACTTCCGGTATTGGGCAGTGAGTAAATGTGTACCGCCAATGCCATTATAATGGCGCTGTCACATATTGACAGCGCCATTTAAGGGGTTAAACGGCATGGGCAGATAACGATTCTGCTCGTGCCTAGCAGGCACACATCTCAGCTGTGAAAATCAGCTGAGATATGCGCCGATCGCTACAAGCTGCCAGCAGCAGACCGCAGACAGTAACACTATGTGGACGTAATATTACTGCCCGCGGTCGTTAAGGGGTTAAATAAGCCTTCTGGCTAAACCTATCAGTATGTTGGGGTTTGGTCAATGTTAGTTTAATGTGCGAGACGGAAACCAGGACAATATATATCTAATATATAAAGCTGAGTGTATATGTGGGAGGCACGGTGGCTCACTGGTTAGCACTGTAGTCTTGCAGCGCTGGGGTCCTAGGTTCAAATCCCACCAAGGACACTATCTGCAAGGAGTTTGTATGTTCTGCCCGTGTTTGCGTGGGTTTCCTCCGGGCTCTCCGGTTTCCTCCCACACTTGAAAGACATACAGATAGGGACTCTAGATTGTGAGCCCCAATGGGGACAGTGTTGCCAATGTATGTGAAGCACTGCGGAATATGTTAGCGCTATATAAATGAATAAAATTAATTAATTAAATTAATATGTGTATGTGTGTGTATATGTATGTATGTCCGATAAAGGAATCCGCACCGTCCCATTTACAATCCCGAGATTATGCACAGACGCCTCATGTGACCCAGGGAACATCGTAGACTATGTTTTGACAGGAAAATTTAACCCCGCGCTTTACAGTTACTCTCCAAAAAACCTGCCTCCATTAAAGTGATTGGAGCCTGGAACTACAGTTTATTAGTAGGAGCTGTGATTGGTTGCTATTTTAACAAAGGACATTGTTAGTATAAGAAGCTTATATGTGAGGTAATATGATGTCAATGGGGAGACGGATAGCGAGAGACAGAAAGAGACAGACAGACAGAGACAGACAGACAGAATGACAGGGAAAGAGACAGAGAGCTAGAGACAGACAGAGAGAGAGAGACAGAAACAGACGGTGAAAGAGACAGACAGACGGTGAAAGAGACAGACACAGACAGGGAAAGAGACAGACAGAGACAGACGGAGAAATAGACAGACGGAGAAATAGACAGACGGGGAAAGAGACAGACGTGGAAAGAGACAGACCTGGAAAGAGACAGATGGGAAAAGAGACAGCAGAGACAGGCAGACACAGACAGAGACAAGCAGACAAGGAAAGAGACAGACAGAGAGACAGACAAAGACAGATGGGGAAAGAGACAGACCTGGGAAAGAGACAGATGGAGAAAGAAACAGAGATAGACAGACAAAGAGACAGACAGAGACAGGGAGACCTTGAAAGAGACAAAGAGACAGACCTTGAAAGAGACAGACCTGGAAAGAGACAGACCTGGAAAGAGACAGACCTGGAAAGAGACAGACGGGGAAAGAGACAGACGGGGAAAGAGACAGACGGGGAAAGAGACAGATGGGGAAAGAGACAGACCGGGAAAGAGACAGACCTGGAAAGAGACAGACCTGGAAAAAGAGAGACCTGGAAAGAGACAGACGGGGAAAGAGACAGAGAGACAGAGATGGGGAAAGAGACAAATGGGGAAAGAGACAGTCGGGGAAAGAGACAGTCGGGGAAAGAGACAGACGGGGAAAGAGACAGACCTGGGAAGAGACAGACCTGGAAAGAGACAGATGGGAAAAGAGACAGCAGAGACAGGCAGACACAGACAGAGACAAGCAGACAAGGAAAGAGACAGACAGAGAGACAGACAAAGACAGATGGGGAAAGAGACAGACCTGGGAAAGAGACAGATGGAGAAAGAAACAGAGATAGACAGACAAAGAGACAGACAGAGACAGGGAGACCTTGAAAGAGACAAAGAGACAGACCTTGAAAGAGACAGACCTGGAAAGAGACAGACCTGGAAAGAGACAGACGGGGAAAGAGACAGACGGGGAAAGAGACAGACGGGGAAAGAGACAGATGGGGAAAGAGACAGACCGGGAAAGATACAGACCTGGAAAGAGACAGACCTGGAAAAAGAGAGACCTGGAAAGAGACAGACGGGGAAAGAGACAGAGAGACAGAGATGGGGAAAGAGACAAATGGGGAAAGAGACAGTCGGGGAAAGAGACAGACGAGGGAAGAGACATACGGGGGAAGAGACATACGGGGAAAGAGACAGACGGGGAAAGAGACAGATGGGGAAAGAGACAGATGGGGAAAGAGACAGACGGGGAAAGAGACAGACAGATGGGGAAAGAGACAGACAGATGGGGAAAGAGACAGATAGGGAAAGAGAAAGACCTGGAAAGAAACAGACCAGGAAAGAGACAGATGGGGAAGGAGACAGACAGATAGACAGACAAAGACAGACCTTGAAAGAGACAGACCTTGAAAGAGACAGACGGGGAAAGAGACAGACGGGGAAAGAGACAGACGGGGAAAGAGACAGATGGGGCAATGAGACAGACGGGGAAAGAGAGAGACAAACAGACATAGAGACAGATAGACTGATACAAAGACAGACAGAGAGATAGAAACAGACAGACAGAGACATAGACACAGACAAACAAGGAAAGAGACAGACAGCGAGACAGACAGCGACACACAGACAGAGACTAGGAGAGAGACAGAGAGACAGTTACTATCCCGGGCAAAGCCCGGGTACTACAGCCAGTGTGTATATATATATATATATATATATATATATATATATATATATATATACTAGCTGTACTACCCAGCTTCACCCGGGTTAATAACTGTTGTTAACAAAATATAATGTATTAACATTCCCGGGATAGAATGTATAAATAGACTGTATTAACGCCCGGGATAGTAACTGTCTCTCTGTTTCTATCCCATTCTCTGTCTGTCTCCCCCTCTGTATATATTTCTCTGTCTCTATCTCTTTGACTGTCTGTCTCTTTCCCTGTCTGTCTCTGACTGTCTCTGTCTCTTTCTCCGTCTGTCGCAATCTCTTTCCCTGTCTGTCTATCTCTTTCCCTGTCTGTCTATCTATCTCTGTCACTTTCCCTGTCTGTCTCTTTCCCTGTCTGTCTCTTTCCCTCTCTTACCCTGCCTATCTCTTTCCCTTTCTTTCCCTGTTTGTCTTTTTCCCTGTGTCTATCTCTGTCTCTTTGTCTGTGTCTGTCTCTTTCCCTGTCAGTCTGTCTCTTTGTCTGTGTCTGTCTCTTTGTGTCTGTCTCTTACCCTGTCTATGTCTGTTTCTTTCCCTGTCTGTGTCTGTCTCTTTCCCTGGCTGCATTGTGACACGCCAACATTTCATATAAGGGCGTGGCTGCGCATTCTTCTGAAGTTCTGGCTGCACTGTGGCTCCCAGCTCCATTCGCTTTAGTGGAGGCAGGTTTTTTGGCGAATAACTGTTAAGCTCGGGGTTAAAATTTCCAATCAAAACATAGCCTATGATGCTCTCGGGGTCCAGACGTGTGAGTGTGCAAATTTTGTGGCAGTAGCTGCGACGGTGCAGATGCCAATCCCGGACACACACACACACACACACACGCACACACACACACACACATACATACATACATACATACATACACACACACACACACACACACACACACATACATACACACATTCAGCTTTATATATTAGATATATATATATGTGTGTGTAATATGACATCTGACTAAAAATATTGTGAACAATAAAACTCGAAATCTCCCTCCCCTCACAAGATTTGGCTGTTGAATTTAGACTCTGTAGAAATAAAGAAATAAAATGGGTGTCTGTGTGTTGAATGCAAAACCACAGTTTTTTCCCCAAGGATCTTAACGAATTAAAGCAAGGGCACCCAAAGAGTCTCTGTTAATGGGGCAGCAATCGTATAGTTTCTAAGCCAGGGAAATCTGATAAGTCGCTCTAAATTCTGTAATTGTAGCAACAGCAATCAACAACCAGTGTAGAAATAACTGGGCCTCATTTATGAAGATTGCCTCACAGTAAGATCATTCTGTTTGCCTATAGCAACTAGAGTGCAGCTTTCAGTATTGAATGTGTTGTGGTAAAGTGAAAGCTCTGATTGGTCACTGTCGCCATGGTCAACTAGACCCGTCTGACTTTGACGCAGTTTTCAAAACTGAGATTTGAGTAATTTTAGGACACACATTTGTGGCTGAGACATATGAACAGCGCGAGTCCCGACTTGAAAGGATATGGATGAGAAAGGCTGAATCAAAGCAGGAGAAACATCTGAACAAGGTTATCTTCAGGAGAAACAGATGAGACAGGCTGAATCAAGGGTTGCGGAAACATCTGAATAAAAGGATGAACATCGTCAAAATTACGGCAAATGACATTTGCAATTTACGCCAAGACATTCGCAGGCTGACTTGAGTTTGGAAGCGTTTCACTATGACCCAATTCAGGAGTATAGGTCACATCTGAAAGTCATAATAGGCAAAATGGACATAATTTAATATGTCATTATCTGCGAGCAAAAACACGGATATTTTGCCAGTATAAAACATAAGAAAATCTATCCCTGGAAAATCTGATGTAGATTATGGCTGGTTTTAGTAGCCTTTGCTATACATAGTGTATAAGTATTGTGTTGCATGAGGATTGGATGGGGATTAGGTGAAAAAAATCCAACATGGCTGATCTTGTCTTGACCCCCTTAATTTTCCCAAGGATGTGTGCATGGCAGCTGCTCATAGTACCAAAACACATTAGATCAGGGGTCTGAAACTCAGCTGGGAGTATGGGCCGCATATAGAAAAAAAATTGAGATGGGCAGCATTCTTTGCAGGACAAAGTGACATTTTTAATGATTTTTTTTTTTCTATACACCTTTGGTTAACTTTTTTGAACATTTTTTTTCTTGTTTATTATAACAAACCTACACTTTTTTGTTTAGTTAATTATATATATATATATATATATATATATATATATATATATATATATATATATATATATAGAGCTATTTTAATGGGAAAAAAAATTTGTTTTTTTTTGGTTTTTTTTTAACATTTCATCACCTTCTTGTAATATTGTTTCACAGTTAGCAACATATAGTAATCTTAGCCAACATCTTGTAGTAATGTCCCACTTCCTTGTGCCCGTGCGTTACCAGCCTTGTTACATATAAAGTTCATTATTATTTTAGGTTTTTTTGTTAGAAATGACAATCATCCTTGTAATACTGTGCCCATCCTTGTGGTATTGTGCCTAGTAGTATTGTGCCCAGTAGTATTGTGCCCATCCTTGTGGTATTGTGCCTATCATTATAGAGAGGGGGGAGCCAGCACTGCCTATGAATGGCATGCAACAAATAAAAGGTGTAAAATTCACAAAATCATTCCCACTGTACTATAATTAAAAATGAGATTTTTAGCAAACAATTGATCAATAATTTGAGCCACCCCTGCCACATCACGGCAAATCTCAATAGGGGGGGTCCTACTCTATATTATATAATTTACCATTGTGCCATACGGCCTCCTAAATATTTTAATAAGCAGAACCATATAAAAGCAACACATATACCTGTGACATCTCAGAACCGCTCCCATGTTGCAAAGACAGATAACTGCGAATAAAGGCAGTCCAGGTGCCAGCATATGCAGCAAGGCCACACACACCAGCACAATGTCAGAACTGGCCCTCACAGTGTCTGACATTGTCCCGGCATGTGTGGCGTTCGCTGCACATGCTGAGACCTGGATTGCCTTTATTCACAGCTGCCTTTCCTTGAAAACATGGAAGCGGTTTCTGAAATGTACAGGTATATGTGTTGCTTCAATATGGTTCTGCTTTTAATGAATTTAGGAGGCCGTATGGCACAATGTAAATATTAAATATAGAGTAGGACACCCCTATCGAGATTTGCCGTGACGTGGCAGGGGCGGCTTAAAAAATTGATCAATTATTTGCTGAAAAAAAAATCTCATTTTTGATTATAGTACAGTTGGAATTATATGTGAATTTTCACTTTTCATTTTTTGCATGCCATTCTCAAGCATTGCTGGCTGACCCCCTTTTGTATTGTGCTTATTAGTATTGTGCCCATCCTTGTGGTATTGTGAACTGTAGTATTGTGCCCATCCTTGTGCCCAGTAGTATTGTGCTCATCATTGTAGTATTGTGCCCTGTAGTATTGCGCTCATCCTTGTAGTAATGTGCCCATCCTTGTAGTATTGTGCCCATCCTTTTAGAATTGTGCCCAGTACTATTGTGCACATCCTTGTAGTATTGTGCTCATTCTTGTAGTATTGTGCTCAGTAGTATTGTGCCTATCCTTGTAGTATTGTGCCCTGTAGTATTGTGCTGATCCTTGTGCCCTGTAGTATTGTGCTCATTATTGTAGTATTGTGCCTGGTAGTATTGTGCCCATCCTTGTAGTATTGTGCCCATCCTTGTAGTATTGTGCCCTGTAGTATTGTGCCCATCCTTGTGCCCTGTAGTATTGTGCTCATCCTTGTAGCATTGTGCCCAGTAGTATTGTGCTCATCATTGTAGTATTGTGCCCAGTAGTATTGTGCCCATCCTTGTGCCCTGTAGTATTGTGCTCATCCTTGTACTATTGTGCCCATCCTGGTGCCCTGTAGTATTGTGCCCATCCATCCTTGTGCCCTGTAGTATTGTGCTCATCCTTGTAGCATTGTGCTCATCCTGGTGCCCTGTAGTATTGTGCTCATCCTTGTAGTATTGTGCTCATCCTGGTGCCCTGTAGTATTGATTGTGCTCATCCTTGTAGTATTGTGCCCTGTAGTATTGTACTCATCCTTGTAGTATTGTGCCCAGTAGTATTGTGGCCTGTAGTATTGTGCCCATCCTTGTTCCCTCTAGTATTCTGCCCATCCTTTACGCAAAAAAAAAAAATCTCACTTTTCATCCGTTCCAAGACTGTGTGCCCACGATCAGTGTTAGCAGTATTTTGGAGCCAGCATGTTTCAGCTGTGACCAAAACACTGATGTACAGTACAAGCAGAGTGGATGGGATTTCTAGAAATCCTATCTCAACTGTGCGTGTGTGGCCCACAACAAACAGTGACCTACGGTGCGGCTTTCAGAGGCTGCAGCATGTCAGTTCTTTGCTGCGGAGCCGCATGCATCCTCCCTAGGGAGAACACAGCGAGGAGACTGCAGCGCCCAGAGCCCTGATTGCAGGCATGGGCCACTGCAGCCTGCTTCGGAGGAGATTTGCAGCCCCACAGATCAGGACCCGCTGCGTCCAGCACACAGTGGGTCCTGATCGTGGGCACGTACCTTACCTGCTTGTTGCAGCCCTTGACAATCGCGGTCGTAAGCTGGGGGTCGGCGCCGGCAGGACTTTACTACAGTCAACTCATATGCAGTAACGCGCAGAGGAGTTGTCTGCTGCCCGCCAATCAGATGCAAGGAGGTGACGTCATAGAGCGACGTGATCTCCTTGCGTCTGATTGGTGGGCGGCAGCCATTGGTATAGTGAAGACAGCAACTCTGCGCGTTACTGCAAATGAGTCAACTGTAGTAAAGTCCTGCCGGCACTGACCCCCATCATAGAGCCGCGATCATCAGGGGGTCTGCGGGCCGCAACAAGCAGCCTCAGGGGTCGCATGCGGCCCAGGGGCCACGTGTTTGAGACCTCTGCATTAGCAAATTTACCAAAAGCCTCTATACACTGGTACAATGGATTTGAAGCTAAGTTATTGATATGTATTGAAGTGTAGACTGTCAAATTAAAATACAAAATATTGCAATAACCTATTACATAAATGTTTTTTGAACATAGGCTCTCAATTTTTACAGCTTAAAAGTAGCTTGTTTTTTCATGAAACTTGAATGTAATACTTGATCACAGGAACTCATCATGTAGTCCAGGATGTCAGTACAAGGAGCGGCCATTATTAGAGTAACAAAACTATTAGGCCATGTTCACACATTATGTTTTTGTCCCAGCAAAGTGAATTAGATTTCTGAAATCTCATACACATGAAGCTTACTTTTTTCTTTGCATATTTCAAGCAGTTTCAGATCTTCGGCATATTGTTTCTTTCAGCATTTTTGCTACTTCTTCAGCCATTTTAATGAATGGGAAAAAATGCACTCAACACTGCTCTTTTTTTACACAGCGTTTTTCTTGCCAACATATCAGTATTTGCAGAAGATTTTTCAGAAGCTGAATTTGGGGTATGTGCCCACGTTCCTGTATTTGCAATCAATATTCAAGTCCATTGTGGGCTAGAAAAAAATCTGCATACAACATGAGTATTCTTTACACATTTTTACATGTGTTTTCACTGCATTTTTACTTTTGTTTTTTTTTTTCAATTCACTTGAATAGGTGAAAAAACATGCCAAAAAATGCTGCATAATTTGAAAAAACATATTAAAGGTTAAAGTCCACAAGCAAAAAAACAGTATGTGCATGAGTTTTCAAGAATCTTATTAATTTTGCTTGTATTATAAACGACATGGTTTTTAGTCTTGAAAAATGCGTTGGTAAAACGCGTAAAAAACAAAGTGTTATCAAGCCCTTATACTGATGGAAGAAACCGACACAAAAAGGCTTGGTAGAGCACAGAAGACAACTAAAGTGAGGATCACAGAATGTTATCCTTAATAAATAGTAATGTGCCGCCCCCGTGCCAGCAGCCGACGCTGCTCGGATTCGGGCCTTCAGGGGTGGTGGCTCGAGGGTCTCCGGACCTGGGGGTCTCGCGGACACGCTGAATAAAATGGGGGGACGTAGATGTACAGGCTAGGCCGTAATAGCTTTGTGACGCCATCCACGGTGTGTGGTGAGGTGGGACACCACCGCTGCTGTTACGGGGCACCCGGGGGAGATGTTGTGCAGCAAGTTGTTAACGCCTCCGTGGGCAGGGATGGTGGCCCCGGGACCCGGTGACTCTAGTGCAGGGGAGATGACGACCACAGGGGGTGCTGGTGTACTCACTGTTAGTAAAACACACAAATCTCTGGTAAACCAAGGTGGTGGTGGCTGGTGCCGCGGCCGGTTGCGTTCGGGATCCCCCACCCGGCTGGTAGTCTCTGTCCTTTTCCTGCACCATTTTGTAAGGTGGACTTTCCCAGTATAAAACTAGGGAGTCCGCTCCCGGCTGGATGTGGCCTAAGGAGCCGTGCCCCCAGACACTGGCCCGTGGGATCTATGGGCCTTGGCGGTGAACCTCTTATCCCTAATCGGTGGGCTGTTGTCTTCTATGAGCGACTTTGGGTGGGACAGGACCTCTAGTCCTGGCCTCAATCGGTTAATTAACCAGTTCCACTTGTTTCTGGTTCCTGGCTTCAGGGTCCGAGTACCCCCCTTTGTGCTACGGTTTCCGGGTCAATTCCCCGTGTCGGTACCGGCGGGCTACGACCCTGTCCCGGTCCACCTCGGTTCCACTGAGCCATCTTCTCGTCTCCTGCTGACGGAGAACACCATCTGCCTCCTAGCCAGTGGCACCAGGGCTCCTACCCTGGTACCATTCAACTTGGACTTCCCTGCTGGAGCTACCCCTAGCTCCAGCCCACACTCCACTCCAAACTGAACTCAGACTACAAACTAAACTGCTTGTTTTCCCGCCCCGGGCTGTCTAGACCCGTGGGTGGGTGTGTCCCAACTGCCCGGTCACGCCCACTGGTGTGTCTGTCTGTCTGTCCCTAAGGGGGGGTGACTAGGGTTTCTTGGTTGGCTGTGTGTTTCCTAATGAGGGAAGGAGTTATGCAGGGGCCTATTTGTGACTACCTGGTTTTGCCAGGGCGTCACAGTAACATCTACACATCTAAGTCAGGAACACTCAATAGGCGGCGGTGAGCATATTATTTCTATAGTTAAGATACGCCTTCATGAAAATATTCAAACCACTGATAACACTTTAAATTAATAAGAACAGTTTAGGCTAAACTAGAAAACACTCAAAAAAACTAGCCAGTTTTGTGGAAGAATGCTATTGCCAGATGAAACCAAGATTAACTTGTACTAGAAAGACGGTAAGAGAAGACTATTGAGAAGAAAGGGCTTATAATCCAAGACAACTGTCACATGTGGTTGGAAGAATTTGAAGGAATGGACATCTATGGCTACCAATGGAACTGGGTTACTGGTATTTACAGATGTGACTATGGATAGAAGTAACTGGATGAAAACTGAAGATTTGTCCATTCTGCATTGATTCAGTCAAAGTTCCCAATGGCTAATAATCAAAACATAGCCCAAAAGCAACTCAATTTCGCTTCCCAGTAGCTTCTTAAAGGGGTTGTCCTCTACTAGGACAACACTTAAGCGGGCTTTACACGCTACGATATATCTAACGAGATGTCGGCGGGGTCACGTAAGTGACGCACATCCGGCATCGTTAGTGATATCATAGCATCTGACAGCTATGAACGAGCAGAAATACCTTCTCGTTCATCATTGACACGTCGCTCATTTTCTAAAAATCGGACGTCCTGTTGTTCATTGTTCCCGAGGCAGCACACATTGCTCCGTGTGAGACCCTGGGAACGATGAACTGCAGCTTACCTGCATCCCGCCGGCAATGCTGAAGGAAGGAGGTGGGCGGGATGTTTACGTCCCGCTCATTTCCGCCCCTCTGCTTCTATTGGCCGGCCGCTATGTGACGTCGCTGTGACGCCGAACGTCCCTCCCACTTCAGGAAGTGGATGTTCGCCGCCCACAGCGAGGTCGTTTGGAAGATAAATACGTGTGACGGGGGGTTATAACATTGTGCGACACAGGCAACAAATTGCCCATGCCGCACAAACAATGGGGGCGGGTGCGACCGCAAATGCAATCACACGATTAATTGTAACGTGTAAAGCAGCCTTTAGACTGTCAGCCCTCACAGGCAGTGACCTCTCTCCTCCTGTACCTGTCTGTGTCTTGTATTGTTTATGATTATTGTACTTGTCCCTGTTATGTATACACCTTTCACATGTAAAGCGCCATGGAATTGATGGCGCTATAATAATAAATAATAATAATAATCCCTATGTTTCTAACACCTTCTAAATCCCTATGTTTCCCCCTTGTAAAGTAATAACACTTATATTCACCTCCAATGCCGGCAGGATTCCAGCAGTGTTGGCACTGTCTCTCCTGGGGTTTGCATGATATTGTTATGTCACACGATGCGTGCAGCCTTATGGACTGGTCTTGTCTCCTACTCTTCCACCAGCGGCCATACGAAGTCTGCAGCCAAACTTCACTCTCCATGCCTTCAGGCAAATCACATACTGTATATACAGAGGAAGAGAAAGCTGCGGCTGCTCTGTCTCTTCATTCGGATGTATGTGATACGCCCGAAGGTGGGAGAATGAAGTGGCAGCTGTTTGCCTGCAGACGTTGCATGGCTGCTGGTGGAGGAGCAGTCACCAGACCAGTCCATCAGAACATCTCACGTGGGATAGCTGCTTTCCTATTGGAAGAAGCTGATGGACAGGTCTGGAGACTGCGCCTCCACCATTGTGTGGGCAGAAGTGCTGGTCAGTATGTGAAGAAAGCTGGACTAAGAAGAGAAAGTGGTGACCTCCTTACCTTAGAATTCGTCTGAGATTGTAATGATAGTCTAATAGGAAAGTTTGTAAGCCTTTTTTATTGTCTTATTTTGACCTCCTCTCAACTGAGTTACCGTCAAAATCACATGAAAGTTGAAAGTGCGGAGAAACAAAGAGCCTGTAACAGCAAAATAATGCAAAATATGTAATGTAACACAATTGCAAAAAATATTTTTAGCCAAAAATACATGCATTAATATAAAAGAAAATGTCCCCATAGGTGGTCAACCCCTTTAATACAGTTTATTTGTAAACCCTTTGAATTACATGGATCATGTCATGTTCAGAAATGGTATTTTCCTGCCTGCACATAGAGCTTTCATATGCAGATAAATAGCATTTATAGGATACCTGTCATGTGAAAAACCCTATTAACTTGCAGATATAGGGTTAATTTGCAGGTTAGTAGCATTCTGAATCTGTCCAGCACCTGCACTAAGATCTGCACTGCCGGGAGAAAATTAACTTTATACCTCTGAGTTTGTCTTACAGTTAGAGATGGGTGAACCTGCAGATGTTTGGGTTTGGCAGGTCCGGCCGGACTAAAAAAAAAGTCCGGTTTGGGACTAGACCCAAACTTGACCCCGGATACCAAACTCCATATAAGTCTAAGAAATCCTAACTTATGTGGTATAAAATTGTGTTAGTCAGGGTTAGGGGGCTGCAAAAGCAAATAAAATATAGATTAAAGCGGGATAGTTATACTTACCAAGTTTCCTCACTGCTTCCGGGTCTGCTCATTAAATCTCATGAGTATTCACTGTTTCCCCCACCCACTCTCCATCACAGCATCTGTGTTTGGTTGCAGTTAGACTGCTCGTGTGGCAGCATATGTGATTGGTTGCCCTCATACAAGTTGTCTTGGTCCTGAAATGGAGTACAAAAATAAATAAATAATTGGAACAAATGGCATAGTATCCCCCGTATTTTGATACCCAGCACAGATAAAGCACACAGCTGGAGGCTGCAGCCCACAACTATATGCATTATCATGGCTGTATATCAAAATATGAAGAGCTCCACACAGGTTTTTTGTAATTATTTAAAAAATAATTTAAAAAAATGGAGTGGGTTCCCCCTCAATTTTTTAAACTCAGCCAAGATAAAGCTGACAGCTGGGGGCTGGTATTTTCAGGCTGGGAAGGTCCATGGTTATTAGGCCCTCCCCAGCCTAAAAATAGCAGCCTGCAGCCACCACAGAATTGGCACATCCATTTGATGCGACAATCCTAGCACTTACCCAGCTCATCCCGATTACCCTGGAGCGGTGGCAATCAGGGTAATATAAGGGATTAATGACAGCTGTGATTTGTCAAAACATCACTGCTGCCTTGAAGCCCTGAATTAGTAATGGGTAGAGGTCTATGAGACCCCCCCCTTTACTAATTGTGTAAGTAAAAAGAAATAAACACAAAACACAGAGAAAAATTCTTTATAAAAAAACAAAAATTATCCTCTTTCTCCAATTTATTAACCCCAAAACACCCCTGCAGGTCCAACGTAATCCACACCATGACACCCTACAATGATCCCAGCTCTGCTACATCCTGAGGTTGCACTGCGCAGTCTCATAAGAAAACACAACTGAGCACTGCAGTATCAAGAACACTGACGGAACATCAGTTGTGAGAGCAGTGATGTTGGTAAGTTCACCTGTGATCACAGCTAGCTGTTACCACGGAACTCCAGCTGTGGCCTCTGGTGTAATCAATGAACCATGCAAACTCACCTCGGGTGAATTGTATGAACTTAATGAATTACTGGCTTGGGCTATGTGCGCACTTGAGTATGTGGTTGCAGAAAATCTGCATCTCCTGGCAGGAAAACCATATAGCATTTGTGGTGCATTTTTCTGCTAAAAGATGCCGTTAATGCGGCATTGAGTTCACCTCTGGTGAGTTCATAGAGTTCACCTGAGGTGATTTTAATTGAGTTCACCTGAGGTCACAGCTGCGGTACCGTGGGAACTGACAGCGGTGACTAGAGGTGAACTCTACCTCAAGATATAGCAGAACCGGGATCGTCGTGGAACGTCGTGGTGGGAATTACGGTGGACCTACAGGAGTGTTTTGGGGATTAATAAAAGGGAAAAAGAGGGTGTTTTTTTTTAAAGGATTTTTTCCTGAGATGTCGGTGTTTGGGGTCAGTGCATGGACAATAAGTGATGGTACAGGCCCCGAACTTTACAGTCCGGGTTCGCCCATCACTACGTACAGTGATGCAGAGCCAGCTCTCAGTCAGTGTGGGGGGAACTGTTACAGCCAGAGCTCATTATATACTGAGCAGTGACTGTACCCGCGCCGTCCCCCCCCGATGACTAGAGGCTGAACTCTTCCGGGATGAATAAAGTTAATTTCCTTCCGGCAGCAGGGCTTTTATTGCTGAAGCCGGGTAGGTTCAGAACATTAATAACCTGGAGATTAAACCTACATATGCAGATTAATATCGTTTTTCACATAACAGATTTCCTGTTAACACTATATAGCCAGCTTACTCCTGTAGAAGCTACAGGGAGAAAGTGAAGCTATATTCTCCCTGCAACCACTCTCTTCCAGTCATCGGGAAAGAGCAAGGAGCAGTTATAGTCAACCTCTTTATAAATGTTTTGCTTTTTCATGAAACTTTTCCAAAAATCACAAACAGCTATGTTTCTCATTGGAAAACCATAATGAATCATTAAAAGAGTATTTCCAGTTCGAAGATACTGTCCCAATATGTAGTAGGCATAATAATAATATTAGCAAATACCGCCAATTAGAAATGTAGTATAGTTCCCCTAATTAATTATGTGACTTACCTCATGTGCAGGGCATTACAGTAGCTTAAGTATCCATGGTTGTGACCACTAACAACAAACTAACTTTCACTATATGAGTGCATGCAACCATGGATACCTTAAGCTGCTGCAATACACTGCACATGAGGTAAGAGACATGGCTATATTAGCTTAACTGTACTATATTTCTAATTGGAGGTGTTTGCAAATAATATTATTATTATTAGTATTATTACACTTAATACATATAGGGATAGGATCTTGAAGATGGGAATAACCCTTTAAGGTTATACTGTAAGTGTGTACAGCTCCGAATAATGATATAAAGAGATAAGCAGTACTGATTGATAATTCCATACACAAGTTTCTCCAGCTTTTTTGTTTTAAAAAATGACATATGAATCAATTTATTTTTTATAGTTAGTGGAAAAAAAAATCCTCTTTTTTTCACTGACTTCCAGGAATTTTTGAACAGCTGGCAACCCTGCCCCACTGTCCTTAAGCTGTATTGCACCCAGCAGAACATAGACGTCCAAGACACCTGGTCCAATTAAAATAAAACTTTTATTTACCCAGCCAGTGTAAATGTGACAAATAACATCCTTGATGGCCGAAATGTCATTGCCTGTATACTTGCTGCAGAAATAAATGTTAGATTTTAAATCCAATTGAAAATGTCACATGTTTTTTTTATTTGAAATATAACGTCTCTATTGGAAACTGTAAGATTTTACAAGACACATCTGCATGTTTTTCTCACTACCTGACATGAAATCAGAATAAACCTTTCCTGTTTTATGTCAAAATGATTTATATTTGCCAAATGCCAGAATAATGAGAGAGAGAGAGAGAGAGAGAGAGAGAGAATGTTTTATGGCATTTGGATTACTGTCTGCAAAGTCAAAAGTTTACATATATTTTATTAGCATTTGGTACCATTGCCCTTAAAATGTATGACTTTTGTCAAACGTTTTGTATATCTTTCCACAAGCTTCTCACAATAGTCGGTAGCAATTTGGGCCTGTTCCTCCTGACTGAACTGGTGTAACTGAGCCATGTATGTAGGTCGCCTAGTCGCACCGGCCTTTTCATCTTTGCCCATACATTTTCAATAGGATTGATATCAGGACCTTGTGATGGCCACTCCAAAACATTTACTTTGTTATCCTTAAGCCACTTTGTAACCAGTGTGGCAGTATGCTTCATGTCATTGTCCATATGGAAGACCCATTTCCGCCCAAGGTTTAAGTTCCTGGCTGATGTCTTGAGATGTTGCTTCAGTATTGCCACATAATCTTCTTTCCTCATGATGCCATCTATTTTGTGAAGTGCCCCAGTGCCTCCTGCAGAAATCAACCCGACAACATGATGCTACAACCCTTGTGTTTCTCAGTTGGGATGGTGTTCTTAGGCTTCAACGCTTCTCCCTTTTACCTCCAAACATAACTCCAAACATAACAATGGTCCATCTTAAAAAGGTGGAGAGTAACTGTGATAGGTCTCCTGCAACATGTGATCCAAAAGGTTACCAGCAGGGTAGCAGAAATTAACTCCTGCTAGCCTGATCACTAATGAGCACACTGCTGGTCAATGCCTGAGGCTGCCTGTGTAACTCCAGAGGAATCATACTGTTAAGTGTCAGATTCTGTTGTCTGAACAGCTTCTGATGCCACCATGAGACTCGGCGAGTTGAGAGCCAAACAACGTGTGACAGTATTCATTTACAATCAAAATTATTCATCCCTAATTGCAAGACCATTAGCTAAACATATTTTTTTCTGCTGTTTAACAATTAATCAAACAAGTTGTTTCTCCAAATTCCCCATTTAATGTCACTTTTAATGACTACTACAGTCTCATCATGATTCAAACCCTTCTTCACACCCATACATAGTATTGAGATCTGGGCTTTATGATGGCCATTTCAAAACATTGACTTTGTTATCCTTTAGCCAATTTATATCCAGTTTGGCAGTATGCTTTAGGTCATTGTTGGTTTGGAAGACCCATTTCTGCCCAAGCTTTAAGATCCTGGCAGATGTATTGCCACATAATCTTCTTTCCTCATGATGCCATCTATTTTGTGAAGTGCACCAGTCCCTCCTGCAGCAAAACAACCCCACAACATGATGCTGTCACCCCGTGTTTCACATTTGGGATGGTGTTCTTAGGCTTTAAAGCTTCTCCCTTTTTCCTCCAAACGTAACGATGGTCGTTATGGCCAAGCAGTTCAATTTTAGTTTTGTCAGACAACAGGACAGGTCTCCAAAAATTAAGGTCTTTGTTCCTGTGTGCATTTGCAAACATTAATCTAGCTTTATGTTTCTTTTGGAGTAATGGCTTCTTCCTGGCAGAGTGACCTTTCAGCCCATGTCGATGCAGTACTCATTTCACTGTAAATAATGACACAATCTTACCAGCTTCCACCAACATCTTCACAAGGTCTTTTGCCTTTGTTTTTGGGTTGATATGCACATGTCTGACCAATGCAACTTAATTTTTGGTACACAGAACCCGTTTCCTTCCTTACCGGTATTATGGCTGGATATTCCCATCTTGTTTGTAATTGCGTATGATTGTTTGTACAGATAAACGAGGCACCTTCAGGTATCTGGAAATTATACCCAAGGATAAACCAGACTTGTGCAAGTCCACAATTCTGTTCCTGAGTTCTTGGCTGATTTCTTTTGACTTTCCCATGATACTACACAAAGAAGCAGTGTATTCCAGGTGTGCAATAAAATACAACCACAGATGTGTCTCTAACTAACTCAGATGTTGCCAATAAACCTATCAGAAGCTTCCAAAGGGAGTCCAAAATGGCCGCGGTCAGCAGCAGACGTGTATGAGAGAGCTCCTGACCATCTGAAAACATCCAGACCCCCAGCTGTTAATAGTCAGCCTAAGATCCTCCACCCAGGCTGCGGAGACCAGGCGGACAGAAGGTGACCCTAAATTGAGCAGCTGCATTGGTGCTGGGACCCTGTGGAGGCTCCGTGAGGCTGAGGCCGGGAACCACGCGCCAGGCCGCAGGGCCTAAGAAGTCACACAACTGGGGGTGAGGAGTGCTTGTGCAGAGGCGATCCAGACGGCGGCAGGGGACTCAGGCAGAGCAGATTGGGACCGCGCTGAGCCGCTGCATCACCCCCCAGAATCGGCCTCACAAGCCAGCAAATCCGGCAGTCAGAGAGAAGGAGGAGGGAGACCGCCGCCATCTTGGAGTCCAGAACCCCCCCTCCGGATCCCGCGGACCAGAGGCGGGCGCGACTAACATACAGCTGCGGACCACGGACCGGGTGATCACCAGGGAGCGGAGAGGAGACGGCCGTCTGCCCGGACGTCAGACTGGAAGGGCCGGTGCGGGGAGGGCGGTGAGACGCGTCGGGCCCTCCGGAGGCCGCCGGGAGATCTGAAGTCCCGACCGGAGTCCCCGCGATAGCTGACGGTGACGCGCTGAGATACCCTGCCGGGACCGGAGAGGAGTTCGGGTGGTAGGTGACCATCTCCGCAACTTCGGACGTCCTCTCGCGCCCGCGCGCCCACCCAGGGAGACCCAGGAGAGGCCGAGATATACCCCACCACGACCCTCACATACCGGGTCGGCGTCTCTCTTCTACTCCCCTCCCCCGCTCACACAGCAGAGCGTCGCATACCTGCCTGGGAGTCAGAAGACTGCCAGACCTGGGCCCGTGGTGAAGCTGCACACGGGAGCCGGATAGGGGAGCCTGGGGGACTCCTGAAGCGAGGGCCCCCCCCTCTCACAGCATAAGGGACACATCCATAACAAATCAAGAGGCACCTCATTCCTTTATCCACCAACAGAGGGTCAGCCAGAGATGAGATTCTTGTATTAAGGGTCACAAGCAGGGCTCTTTAGTAATACTCCCAGACTCGGAGCTATCTTCCTGGACTCAGAGGCTGCTGATAGGGACATACAGAAGAGAGTGTACAGAGAACATCCAAGTGGTCCCATATATAAAAAAGCACAGTCCTCCTGATACTCCCCCCCCCCCACAGGGGTATGTAAAGAGGTGCACCCCACACTGCTCAGAGGGAGCGGAGAGACCGGACCCCCCATTATACTTGAAGTAACATAATATCATAAGAGCTGACTTCGACATGGTCAAATTCGGTAATAAAATGGCCAGTGCTCTGCCTAAACCAGTGGTGACCACGACCCAAGCAGATGTTGATAAGTTTCTCAAAAAACATCTCCTGCCAGCGGAGGTAGGAGCTGACTGTCTTCAAAATTCATCTGCAAACATCACACAAGAAATGGAAGATGACGCCAGTGACGCAGAAGACATGGACTCTAGCAAAAGCCTCCCTATCTCCAGGTCCTTTATCAAACGGATTCTCAACAAAGCCTTGGCACCGGTAGTGAAGGAGCTTACTCACATCAAACAGGATATTGGCCAGATAGGACACAGAGTGGAAACGCTGGAAGCTTCCCAGGCCACGATCACCACAACATCCAACGCCATCATCTCCTGTCTTCACCAACAAGAAGATAATGTCAACCAAATCCATACTATTTTGGAGGACCATGAAAATAGGGAGAGGCGGAACAATCTCAGAATAAAAGGCCTGCCAGAAACGGTAGTAAACGAAGCCCTGACCCCAGCCCTTCTAAGCATCTTCTCTGATCTCATAGACACTGACCCTGCACCACAGATAGAGCTGGTCAGAGCTCACAGATCTTTGAGACCTCGTCCTAGGCAAGGGGAACCATCAAGAGATGTCATCTGCCGTTTCCTGGACTACCGTATTAAGGAGCTCATTCTCAAAAAAGCAAGGGAAGCTGGCACCGTAAAATATGAAGACTCCGAAATCAGGATTTTCCAAGACCTAGCTGCCACCACTCTGACCAAGAGGCGAATACTGAAACCCTTCACAGAAGAGCTACGCCAACGCCAATTCCCATACCGCTGGCTATATCCATTCGGTATTGCAATTACAGCACAAGGGAAACACTATCAAGGCAAAACATCAGGCGAAATTAGGCGAATCTGCGAGGACCTGGGGATTACTTTGGAGAAGTATCCTGAATTAGAAATCCATAGTTCAACATCTGCGCTCCAGCAACTTCCAGAGGCGTCACCCTGGCACTGCGTCATCCCGAAGGCCCAAAGGCCTAGACGCAATGCGGCGCAGAAGCTCCAGGCGAACTTGGAAAGCAAGCCCCGTGAGAAGACCTAGGCTCCAGCCTACTATTGCCAAAAATTGTTTATGCGGGTTGAAAGTATGAAGTCACTCTAGGGGTTCTACACTTTCTGCTCCCTCCTGTTGCATATCTACTTTTATATAGATGTTGAAAATGTTGTTATTGTTGTCTTTAACATTTTGTTCTTTATCTGATCTTTTCTCCACTTCCTGCCTTTTCTGCTCCCCTCTTTCCCAGCACGGTCGTTGGTCTGGTCCATTCATCTCACCGGAAAAAGAGTCATACTACGGCAACCGTCACTATGCAGACACAACATAAGGTATTTAATGTGACAAGTTTCAACGCTCATGGGTTGAATTCCCCCATACCAAGGGCACAAACTTTATCTAATTTTCACAAGAAACATATTGACATTATATTTATACAAGAAACACACTTTTGCAAAGGCAAAATCCCTAACTTTGGAAAAGCATACTATAATACGTGGTTTCATGCTCCCTCTCCAAACAAACGGACTAAAGGGGTGTCGTTGGCGCTAGCCAAAGACATACCCTTCTTACCCCAACACGAAGTAATTGACCCAGAGGGCCGGTTCATTTTTGTTAAAGGCCTATTAGCGGGATCAATGGTAACGATGGGAAATATTTATGCTCCAAATGTCAAGCAGGTGAGATGGCTGCTTTCCACACTCAAAAAATTCAAGACCTTTTCGGAAGGCATTCCAATACTCTGTGGAGACTTTAATGTAGCCCTGGAACCAAAATTAGACTCAACCTCAAAAAAGAGCCACATATCACTCAGGGACCTTTCTCGAGTCAAAACTGCTCTCCTTTCTCTATCCCTGACTGATGTCTGGCGATTACAACATCCAACAACCAAAGATTTTACCTTCTTCTCACACCCCCATAAATCATATCACAGGATAGATTACATTTTTTTACCCAGGTTCCTGCTACCTAACGTCACTGACACAACAATCCAATCTACACCGCACTCTGATCATAGTTATGTCACGGCAAGTTTCACACTACAGAAGGCATACCTGATTCACCGTACATGGAGGTTAAATGAGTCAGTTCTCTCCTCAGAAGACAACAGGAAACGTATTTCTGATTGTCTCCGCAACTATTTTGCGGAGAATAAGACGCAAGAGGTTAAAGCACCACTTTTGTGGGAAGCACATAAAGCGGTCATAAGGGGAGAGCTGATTTCCATTTCCTCACACCTCAATAAACAGAGGAAACTTATTTTACAAAATTTATATGAAGATATAACCATGTTGGAAACCCAACACAAAAAATCTCTATCTCAGCAGACTTTAGAATTATTGACTGCCAGACGGGTGGCACTGAGAGACATACTCAACAAACAATCGGCCAAGTTACACTTAAGTTGGAAAAACCGCATATTTGTACATGGGGACAAGGCCTCCAAACTTATGATGTCACTAATCAAAACAAGACAAGCTCGCACGTTTATACATACACTCAAGACGCCACAGGGACACCGCACTCAGGATTACTCACAAATTTCAAACGAATTTTTACAATTCTATAAGAGCTTATATCAATCCCGACCAGAAGAGTCAACAACAGACAACGATAGGAGGAAACGCGACATACATAACTACCTAACTAATCTAAACCTCCCGACACTTTCCAAAGCACAACAAGAATCCCTGACAAAACCATTCACTCGTGCTGAGGTTCAGTCCACCTTGTCCAGATGCCCCGTGGGAAGAGCACCAGGCCCAGATGGCCTACCGACCATATATTATAAAAAATTCTTTGATATCTTGGGGGATCACCTCCTGGCAACATGCAATGCTCTACTTCTGGGCGATTCTATTCCCAAACAAGCTCTGGAAGCCCACATATCATTAATACATAAGGAAGGGAAGGACCCGGAAAGCTGTGGAAGTTATAGGCCCATCTCGCTTTTGAATGTGGACCTAAAAATCTACGCAAGCTTAATTGCTAACCGGGTTGCGGAAATCCTTCCTGACCTTATATCTCCGGAGCAATCCGGATTTATACGGGGAAGAGAAGGGAAGGACAATGCGCTACGCGTACTTCATCTAATGCAATATGCTAGGACTCGGAGCTTGCCCCTTGTGCTCTTGGGAACGGATGCCGAAAAGGCATTCGATAGGGTGGACTGGACTTTCTTGCGGGGCACGTTGGAGGCTTTTCATTTTCCCCAGACTGTCATACATGCAATACTACAGATGTACACATCCCCCACAGCCAGAATCAAAATAAATAACACGCTGACTGCCCCCTTCGACATCAAGAATGGAACCAGGCAGGGCTGCCCCTTGTCCCCCCTACTTTTTGTCATGGTAATGGAGCCATTGATATGCTCCATCCAACAAAATCAGGGAATTGAGGGGATTAATCTACAGGGGATTCACCACAAGTCTGCCGCCTTTGCGGATGACTTGTTGGTAGTAATGTCCAGACCTGAAAGAGGCTTCCCTGCCTTCATGAACACACTAGAAGAATACAGCCAATGGTCCAACTTTAAAATCAATCTCTCTAAATCTGAAGCACTGAGTCTAAACATCCCGAGCAATATCATCAAACATCTCCAGAAGTCGTTCCCATTCAGATGGCCAAAAAGCCACATTACCTATCTTGGCATCAAAATAGGGAAATCCCCCAAATCACTCTTTGACCTAAATTATAAGTCTCTCCTTCCCAAACTCACCACACAAATAGCCTCATGGAAAGCGCCTTTTATCTCTTGGATAGGCCGGAAAAATCTCATTAAAAGCATCGTACTACCAAAATTTATATACCTCTTTCAAATGTTACCTATACTAGTCCCCAAATCTTTTCTTTCTCAGTGTAATTCCTTAATTTCCAATTACATCTGGAACAAGCACAAACCAAGAATCAATTTTCACACTTTATGCCTCCCCAAGGACAAAGGGGGAATGGGACTCCCTAACATATCCATATATTATAAAGCTGCTGTCCTTTCTAGAGCAGTAGACTGGGTCAGATGTCCTCCGAATAAGCTGTGGACGACAATAGAGGAACACTTGGCCCCCTCCCCCCTACGAGCTCTGTTATTCGCACCCCCCTGTCAGGGAAATAAAAGATTCTGTACCAACGAACTGACTAGAACGCTTCTGGACAACTGGAAACGAAACATAGAGCTCCTGGCCCCTCCTCTTTCACCTCTTACCCTAATCTCTGATATACTAGACTCCAGCCTGAATCTCGCCGACACTGCGAAATCTCCATATCTAAGTAATGCAAAGATCCCAGCGATAGATCTCCTACAAGACGGTTCTTTGGTCTCGAGGCAGGAGATGGGTGAGATTCCCCTCCTTTCCAAACTCACATTTCTCCACTATATGACAATAAAACGCACAATTCAACCATTATTGCCACAGTCCGACCTCATTAGACCCTTAACCACATTTGAATCACTTTGCTCGCAAACAAGGTCTCCTAAAAAAGTCTTGTCTCGCTTATACAACACTTTACTTACAAAGGAATTGGTAGTAAAAAGAGCCTACATACTGAAGTGGGAAAAAGATCTGAATACCACATTTACTGACGCCCAAACGAGCCAAATCTACGGTTCCTCGCATGGACCTTCGTGTTGTGTGAGGGTTCAAGAGAGTTCCTTCAAAGTAGTTACGAGATGGTACATAGTCCCGGACACGGCTGCAACTTGGCAATCTGCCTCTTCAGGCCTCTGCTGGAGGTGTGAGGGGGATAGAGGAACGTATCTACACATTTGGTGGACGTGCCCTCGTCTCCAGATATTCTGGAGGATGGCAATCCAGCTAATTCTTGATCTTACAAACAAAGGGGAGGGCCCAGAGCCCATGCATCTACTACTAAATTTCCCATTGTGGCCTAATGATAAGGCCAACTCGAAACTGGTGTCTTTTGTGAGCTCAGCCTGCAAACTGCTGATTGCCCAACTGTGGCGCACGACTATGATACCCACCATGTCGCAGCTGTTGCTGAAAATTGACCAATTATACTACGCGGAGGAGCTTTCTGCCCTCCCACGACAACAATTGCTCTTCTTTGGGCAAGTTTGGAAGGCCTGGAAGGACTACAAATCTAAACCTTCTTTTTTGACGGCGGTGGCGCAGGGGACGCCATAAAGTAACCTGGGTCGTCTTCTCCTCCCCATTAGGGGACCGAGGGAGATGATTGCCTAGTTCTGATAAATATAGACATATGATGAATGGACCTTAGACCAACACCCTCTCCCTACTACATCCTCCCCCCTCCCCATTTATTTTCACCTTCTCAAATCTCTTAGACCTTCTATTTCCCTTCCTAGAAATGAGCTGTAGGGGCTGAGAGGTTTTTTTCAGAATCATCAGCGATTCCCCCCCCCTCGCACCCCCCCTCCTATTTTCTTGTCTCCTCTATACGTTCTCCCCCTTTTTCTTTTTCTCTCTCCTTTCAATAAGGAAAAAGTTAAAACTGTTCCTCCTTTTTTATAATGTCATGAGAGCAAGGCATGATTTGGCTTGCCTTCCACTACTTGCCAGATATAATGACCTTTAATAGATCTGAGATTATATCCAGCAGACGATATCTCACCTGGAAGGCGGTTTAATGCGATGGAATGCAATGTAGTTAACTGTAATGCTAATAATGTCTAAGCTCTGTGATATGTGCATTCATTTTGTTTTTATTGGTTCAATAAATAAAACATTAAAACAAACAGAAGCTTCCAAAGACATGACATCATCATATGGGCTGTCCCATATTGTTTAAAGGCATAGTACTCCTAGTGCATGCAAACCTTTGACTTTGCAGAAAGTAATAAAAATGCTTTAAAACATTCTCTCTCATTATTCTGGCATTTGGCAAATATAAATACTTTTGGTTTCTAATTGACCTAAAACGGGAAAGGTTTATTCTGATTTCATGTCAGATAGTGAGAAAAAGAAGCATATGTGTCTTTTTAGATAGTTTACGTAAATTTATGGTTTTAACTGTACTTAAAAAGTATTAAATTGAGCATTTTAATATCAGAAATTAGAGAGCCATTCTGACATGAATTTACAAAGTAAGTACACCAGTTTCAACATGTGTAATAGATTTATATTTATATTATGTATGCAGTTTGTATTGTGTAATCGGATGACAGACGCTTTAATTAATGCACAATTAACTAATACATTTTACTTGTGGTAATTTCTGCAAAATATTACAGTAAACAATTTAACTTAATATAAAAAGACTTTAGAGGCTAATGCATGAAGACTGGAGTACATTTTGGTCTTAATTTATACCACTTTTTTTTAAAGTAAATTATGATGATTTTTTAAATCCGCATTCGATCACACCTGCCTCCACTAAGCGCCAACCAATTCCAAAAATATGTAGAGCCGGTGTAAAAATGCGGAAAGTCACAACATTTTTGTGCACTATGGTAATGATTCGTTAAACTAGTTATGCCAGAATTGTGATGTAAATTTCTTTCAAAAGTAGCAACATTTTTCTTCAATTCAGAGTTGGCTGAGCCGGTTCAAGATGGAGGGGGGGTAACTCCATACCTCATGTAATTCGTGACAAGCTGTGCGGGTTCCTATGCCAGAAATCTTAATCCAGGCCCACAGAGGTGCAAGCCTCTTAGAAAATAAGGAGCAGATGAAAGTGGTGGGTGCCTAACCACATATCTAACTCTAGTTGGGACTGGAGTAAGATTTCTGGCATAAGGTATGCTTGGTAAATCAAGAGCATCTGTCTACCACATGCCCCCTCATCAAAACTGATACTACTGGATCGGGGCCTAAGATTTCTGGTGCAAGTTGTTGTATGAATCATGGCCCTTAGCCTGCAGCTGTAAGTTTATGTAAATGTATTGGAAGAAAAACATTTGGAACTCAACAACCTTCTTTACCTGTTTCCTGGATTCAATCCTTAGATGCCAGTTTTTTATAGTTCTATGGGCAGCGCCAACTGAAAAAACTGCCTATTAGGTGAAAGCTTTTTTATTTTTCAGAAGTTAGTAATGTCAGTCACTATCTGATCCCTGATCCTTCTTAGACATTGTTGATATGTACAGATGTACACATCTCTCTTTATTAATGACATTAATTCTGCAAATGAGAATTATAATTGTTAGATGTAAAAATAAATGATAAAACCTGCAGTTTTCAGCTTCACCACTAGATGTCAACACAGCTGGTTCACAGAGGGTTAAAAGGATTACCGTATCCTTGAATATTTATTTATTTTTACTAATGGGCTATATTAGTACAAATAAGTTGATTCCCATGTATGCTGTTTTGCACCCTTTATGATGGCTCAGGTTTCCCTTTGCAGCACCATTCATATGACGCCATTTCAAAATAATCCCATTATGTATGACTGTATTCACACCCTACAAGATCAATTAATATTATCACACACATAATTCTCTGTGTTTTGAGGACTACACTGACTTTTTATAGATGTTCAGACATAAGCCTACTTACGAAAGGCACACGTGTGGCAGGTTAGAGTGAGGGTCAGCCACCTGGAACGGGGGATGCTCAAAAAAGTATGACATCCTCCATCGGTAGGAAGGGCAACTTAGGGTGTGACTTAGTATCTCCAAGTCTTAAAGTATCTTAAAAATTCATTGATAATCTATTAAGGCCGCTTTACACGCAGCGATATCGTTAACGATATCGCTAGTGTGCGTACCCGCCCCCATCGGTTGTGGATCACGGGCAAATCGCTGCCCGTAGCGCACAACATCGCTCGGACCCGTCACACTACTTACCTGCCTAGCGACGACGCTGTGACCGGCGAACCGCCTCCTTTTTAAGGGGGCGGTTCGTTCGGAGTCACAGCGACGTCACTAAGCGGCCGCCCAATAGAAGTGGAGGGGCGGAGATGAGCGGAACAAACATTCCGTCCACCTTCTTCCTTCCTCATTGCAGGCGGCCGTAGGTACGAAGTTGTTCCTCGTTCCTGCGGTGTCACACATAGCGATGTGTGCTGCCGCAGGAACGACGAACAACCTGCGTCTTGCTACAGCAACGATATTTGGGAAATGGACAGCGTGTCAACGATCAACGATGAGGTAAGAAAATTTGCTCGTAAACGGTCGTTCGTGCGTTTCACACGCAACGACGTTGCTAACGAGGTCGGATGTGCGCCACAAATTCCGTGACCCCAACGACATTGTGTTAGCGATGTCGTTGCGTGTAAAGCGGCCTTTAATCCCTCACTGTATCTATCCTATACCCACCTAGCACTCACTGGCACAGTTTTGTTCTATGTTGTTTGAAAGGACACCCTATGTGTCTATTTTAATGAGATTAATAAAAGTATAGTTTTAGAGGTAATTTATTGGTGGTTTTCTCAGGTTAGACCTGGTTTATAGCCCCCTCATGTTCTATATCAGTGTATAGTATTGTCATTAGGAGCCAGGAGACATCTTAAAGTATAAAAATATAGCAAGATCAATGATTTCTACAGAATCCTAATGCTTACATCACTGAGATCGTTGACATCTTTGGCTTTGCCAAGGACTGAATTGTAGGTGTAATAAGTCTACCCTTGTAATTCATCAGCAAAGTAAATGAACATAAAACAAATAATAAAAAAGTGATATCGCAGTGCCTCCATCCATTTTTCTGAGATCAGGTTTTGCACAATTGGGTGATAGTTTTGGTTATAACCAGTGTAATGACCAGAGGTCCTATTAAGATCCAGTGAGTCACAGACCGAGACTGAGGCAGAAATGAACAACAGTATTTTACTGAAATGGGGATCAAATTACGGTGAAATGTAGAATATAATAAGCTCAAAATCCCCTTAAAAACATTACCATTAATAATTTCACACACTAAGCGCTAGCCGAAAGTCAATGCACCGATCTCAGAGATCTCAGTATATGTAAATCACATTTAGGACCCGGAACAAATTTACCTACACATTAAACTTATCAAACTGGAAAGACGATGTAAATTAGGTGAGGGTGGTCTGATGGAACCTCTGAGGTGGCGCACTGAGTATAACTTATCACAGATAATAATACAATACACTAAATTAATGATGACTATACACTTATCACAGGGATACCCGGGTATCTCACAACCTATGGTACCATTAAACTCCAATGTAACTTTACACCGGTGTGTTTCCGCGTGGGCTGCAGCAAGTCCAGAAAAATAAAAATAAAAATAAAACTTTGGCGCCAAAAATAAGTACTTATTGCAAAAAAAAAAAAAGAAAACAAAGTTTGGCAGCTATCAGCCAATGCCAGAGTCACCTGTCAAGCACTTTAATTCTGTAGCCTCAGGATGCAGTCTGGGGATCACTCCTTTCCAGGGCTTGTCAGAATCCTTCCAATGGGGATGACACCGGACGCCGTCTCTCTTATCGCAGTCACTCACGGCCTTACTGGACATCAATCACTTGCTCTGTCAGGGAGGGAAACATCTCCTCAGCTTCTCCTCAGATGCTCTTTCAGTTGGACCCAGGTCCGCACAACTGGATCGCTTATCACACAGTGATGTGGTATTGTCTTCGCAATTTCTGTTTCCCTTCACTCTCCTCAGATGCTGTCACTGGCTCTGTTCACCAACAAGTCTCTTGGTCACCAACCGGGGCTTACAACCAACTTTTTTTAAGGCCCATATTGCTTCACCTACTACGTTTTCAAAACCCGTTGCCATGGACACCAAACTCCCTCTCCGCATTTCCTGGATCTCCACAACTACTTCCTGTTTATCGCTCAGACAGACAGGCAGACTCTGCAGGGTCCTAATGCTCGCCCTGTATTGTCATAGTTCACTCTCTTACATGCCACCCCACTAGAGGTTGGCGTCCTCGACATACCTCCCCACTCAAAATCATCCTGTGCGTAGCGCTGAGGGGGTATTCCTGCCATAGGTCGAGTGGTTCTCCGAAGGTCCTTCCCAACGGATTCTGTCCCCGAAGGGGCAGGAGTCCCTTCAGAAGTGTCATCAGAGGAAAGGCGTGACGCTGCCCCCTCTTGAAGTGCGACACCCCGTGACCCATTATTCATGTCAGGTGGCTGACTCAAGCCCTCACCCTCGGAAGGACATACCACCGGCTCAACACTCTTTCCACACAGGTGCAGATCATTCACAGGGGGCAGATAAACAGGCGCAGAGGAGGGCTCATCATCAAACTCAAAAACATCAGGAGTACCTGACCCTTGGGACACAGCCTCTGGTTCCGTAGAAATGGGAGCCACGTCCTCAAACCAGCACCGTTGTAGCATGTTACGGTGAAGATTACGAGTGAGCCCCCCTGCCCCCACAGGCTCGACCTCATAGACTGGAATCTCAGGGTTCACTCGTCTCTTTATCAGGTATGGGGTCGCCTCCCATCGATCGGCCAGTTTCCCTGTCGGTCGTTTGACCCTCACCAACACTCTATCCCCTGGGGAGAAAGGTTCCGTCTGACCAGGCCTCGTGTCCCTATGAGACACCTGATTGAGTCTATTACCCACCACCTGATGCACCACTCTCAGTCGCCGCTGGTGTTCCCGAACCCATTCAGATGCAGTCCGAGGGGAATCAGAGGAGGGATCTGGCATGTTCAAATCTTCAATATCCCTCCCGGGTCTCCCAAACATCAACATGTGTGGCGAATAGCCCGTAGTGCTGTGCAATCGATTGTTGTAGGCCCACATTAGTTCAGGGAGGTACTCAGGCCAGTGGCCCTGCTGCCCTTCCTCTAATGTTCTCATCATCTGTATCAAGGTACGATTGAAACGCTCACAGGCCCCATTTCCTTGGGGATGGTAAGGTGTCGTTTTTGAATGTGCTATGCCATACAGCCGGCGCAGCTCTTCCATTAGTGTCACCTGGAAACATGCCCCCTGGTCTGAGTGTATCCTTTGCGGACACCCAAACACTTGGAGAAAATGACGACACACAGCCTTAGCCGCCGACTCCGCTGTCTGATCTCTTGTCGGCACTGCCACAGCATATTTAGTGAAGTGGTCTGTCATTACCAAGCAATAGGAGCACCCAGACGTCGAGTATCCTATCAGGACATAATCAATCATGAGCAATTCCAAGGGGGCAGACGTTTTAATGGTTTGAGTAGGGGCCCGCTGCTCAGGACTCTTACTGAGCCCACAGACCCGACATTGCCGACATGCCTCCGCTACCATCCCTCCCAAGTCAGGGCAATAGAGGATTCGCTGTAACCACTGGAGTGTCTTTTCACTACCAAAGTGGGCTCCTTTCTCATGTGCCTCGCGGGCAACCATCGGACCCATCCCTACAGGGATTACCAGTTGGTACCGGTGTTGCAGCTCAGATGGCAGATACACCTTACGATACAAAAGATCCTGTTCCACACACAACTTATCCCACTGTCGCAATAGTTTAATTCCTTCTGCGGATAGTTGGGCCTTGTCCTCTGCACTCGGCCAAATCCCATTTTGTACCCAGGTGCGCACTCGCGAGATGTCTGGACACTCGTTCTGATCTTTTGCCCAATCTGATGGCGTTTTTCCCAGGGCACACGGCATCCCTGATGCCACCCCACTTGAATGTACCACACTGCGGAAGATAGGTACCTGCCCCAAGTCAGGGGTCTCTGTGTCCTCGAGCTGGTCATCAATGCTTTCTCCCCTAAATCCAAGGGGTACCCTCGACAATGCGTCCGCATTACCGTTTTCTCGCCCCGAGCGAAACTTAATCTGATAATTAAACTTAGCAAGGCGAGCGACCCATCGCTGCTCCAACGCTCCCAGTTTCGCATTCTCTAAGTGAGCAAGAGGGTTATTATCGGTCATGACCAACACCTCAGCTCCCGTTAGATACTCAGCAAAGCGCTCCGTCATTGCCCACACCAGGGCTAACAGCTCTAGGCGAAACGAACTATAATTAGCTGGATTGCGCTCAGTGTCCCTTAAAGACCTGCTGCCATAGGCAATGACCCGCTCCCGGCCATCCTGAATTTGGGCCAGTACCGCCCCCAACCCGTGAAGACTACCGTCAGTGTACAACAGGAAAGGGGTATCAAACCTGGCATATGCCAACAAAGGGGCACTCGTTAGGGCGGCTTTCACCTCGTCAAATGCCTTTTGCTGCTGAGGCCCCCATTGGATAGGGCGGTTGCGAGGACCCAGCGCCGTCCCTCTTAAAAGTTCATTCAGGGGACCCACTACTTGTGAAAACCTGGGCACAAATCGTCGATAGTACCCTGCCAATCCCAAGAAAGCCCGCACCTCCCGTAGAGTCTGAGGAGGTGCCCACCCCTGTACCGCTAAGATCTTACTGACTGAGGGTAACACCCCGTCGGGAGTCACCACATGGCCTAGATACTCTATGCGACTCTTGAACAGTTGACATTTCTTTGGTTTTATCTTTAAGCCATGGCGACTGAAACGTTGGAGCACTTGGCGCAACTTTTCAAGATGGTCGTCAAATGACGTTCCGAACACCACGATGTCATCTAGATATATCAATACCGATTCAAAATTCAGGTCGCCTAAACAGTGTTCCATAAGGCGTTGAAAGGTCCCCGGGGCATTACTGAGTCCGAACGGCATCCGGTTGAATTCATAGAGCCCCATTGGCATAACAAATGCTGTCTTTGCCCGATCTTTCTCAGCCATTGGTACCTGCCAATATCCACTCGCCAAGTCCAACGTTGAAAAGTATTTGGCCCGTCCTAATGCAGACAGGGACTCCTCAATCCGAGGCAACGGGTATGCGTCTCGCACAGTGTGCACGTTTAATTTCCGATAATCCACACAAAATCGGAGGGTCCCATCCTTCTTTCGGACAAGGACAACGGGGGCAGCCCAGGGACTTTGGCTCTCTCGTATTACTTGATTGTCGAGCATACTGGCGACCATGCCCTTCACCTCTTGATAAAGTGTCGGGGGAATCTGACGATAACGTTCTCTAATGGGAGGGGTGTCCCCCGTGGGAATCTCATGCTCAATCGTCGGTGAGCACCCGAAGTCTTCTGCATGTCGCGAGAAGGTCTCTTCATGTTCCCACACGACCCTCTCCAACTGTTCTAGTTGCACGGAAGTCAGTTCCTCCCGATCTACTCCCATCTGATCCATGATCACACGACCATTCCATTCTTTGGTAGGAGATTCAGGCCCTGCTACTTCGACCGCATATGTCCAGGATGACTGTGGGTCTGGCCGCAATTCAAACACCGCTTTGTCAGTCATCTTCCCCTCTGGCACGAACAGTTCAGCTAGGATGGTCCCAGCAGGAATGGTAATAGCCTCCTCCAACACGTTAATGCATCTGACTGGCACCCGTCCATTCTTCACAATCGTCAGAGACCGGGCCACATGCACCTTGGCACAAGAGGACTTCTCTGGGGCTGGCTCAAGTAATACCTCAAGTCCATTCAGCCTCTGCGCCGCCCCCACTGGCAACATCAAGAGTTCCTCCTGTCGGGGCGCCAGTGAAATCGTGGTCCGTGATGGCACTCGGACAAGGCCCACCCGGCCCCCAGGGACTGCACTTTTCAGCAGATCACAGTTCAGCACTAGGCGGTGTAACATTCTCTGTGTCGGTCGGTGACCTGTAGCATGAGTCCAGTAACGGGGTCCCTCACGGGCATACATCTGATGATTTAGATCTCGCAGAATGTTCATTCCCAGTGTCACTTCCATCCCTCTTCTAGGGGGGTGGTCCACCAGCACTACCCCTTTCTGACCCAGCTCTTGACCAAACATTTTCAGTCTCATCCACACGATCCCTTTCACCGTCAGCAGGCCATTGTTAGCGACAGTAAGTCTTATCATTCGACCATCTTCGGGAACCACTAGTTGACTGAAGTATTTCTCGAAAACTTCTAGAGGCATAATGGTATATTCAGATCCCGTATCAACCAAGCAATTCATCTTCCGTCCTTCAAATTCTGCTTCTAAGACTGGACTCCATGCAAACAAATCTTGCTCATTCCGTTGGGGGCTTTGTGAGGGGGGGGCCGCTGTGAATTGCCCCCTCAAGGCGGCGGCTGGGAGTTTAACGTCGGCGGAGGAGTCTCGGCGACTGTGGACATCCGGCAGTATCGTGAGATGTGTCCCCGGCGCCCGCACCTCCAGCAGGTGACTGCTCCCCGGGGACGGGGGCTTGAGTCATTCAAAGAGGGCGGTCCGGCTGTCAGTGGAATCACCATCCCAGAGGGTGTAGCTGGTGGCCTCTCCAGGGGAGTAGGGGACGACCCAGCTCTGATTTTAGACACTTCTAGCTTTAGCTCCTTCAACTCAGCACGCAGAGCTTGTACAACATCTACCAGTCCTTCCGCTCCTGACAATTGCATTCCGCCTCCCTCCAGCCGTGTACTGTCCACAGCCCCTTGAACTACCAGAGTGGACTCGGCCTCCCTTTCCACCGCGGCCTGGTAAATCTGCCAGAAAGATATTTCTGGGGTAGCCCGGGCCACCGCATACAGTTTATCCCGAAGGAGCCTGTTAGCTAACCCTGTGATGAATTGGTCCCGGAGCAAGTGGTCTACCTCCCGGAACGCTCCCAGGGCCCCTGGGTCTAGTCGCTGCACTTCATTCAATGTTTCCTGTAGCGTATTAGAGTACTGCATCAGAGACTCACTTTCCTTTTGAGGGCGGTTAAAGAAAAATGATCGAAGCTGGGTCACACGGGCCCGGCCTCCAGAACTCCCCTCTAACAGTACCAAAATTTTCTCTAACGTACTTCTCTCAGCCTCAGGTCGTACCATCACCGTCCGCCTAGCGTCGCCTTCTAGTGCGTTCAATGCCAGTTCTGCTCGTAATGCGGGAGTCAGATTACACATCCGCAGAATACTCTGGACCCTCTCTGCCCAATCCTGCAACGCCATATTACGCCCGTCGTATTTCGGCATGTGCTGGAGTAAAGCTCCTACCGGTACATGCCCTCCCACATTCGCCGCGGCTGCCAAAAGACCCGCACCCAGCAGCGGGGCTGCTGATGCGGTGGGATCATTTCTTCCCTCGCCGCCTCCGTCCATGACAAACACTGGATCCTGCCGACTATGCCAAAAATGTAATGACCAGAGGTCCTATTAAGATCCAGTGAGTCACAGACCGAGACTGAGGCAGAAATGAACAACAGTATTTTACTGAAATGGGGATCAAATTACGGTGAAATGTAGAATATAATAAGCTCAAAATCCCCTTAAAAACATTACCATTAATAATTTCACACACTAAGCGCTAGCCGAAAATCAATGCACCGATCTCAGAGCTCCCAGTATATGTAAATCACATTTAGGACCCGGAACAAATTTACCTACACGTTAAACTTATCAAACTGGAAAGACGATGTAAATTAGGTGAGGGTGGCCTGATGGAACCTCTGAGGTGGCGCACTGAGTATAACTTATCACAGATAATAATACAATACACTAAATTAATGATGACTATACACTTATCACAGGGATACCCGGGTATCTCACAACCTATGGTACCATTAAACTCCAATGTAACTTTACACCGGTGTGTTTCCGCGTGGGCTGCAGCAAGTCCAGAAAAATAAAAATAAAAATAAAACTTTGGTGCCAAAAATAAGTACTTATTGCAAAAAAAAAAAAAGAAAACAAAGTTTGGCAGCTATCAGCCAATGCCAGAGTCACCTGTCAAGCACTTTAATTCTGTAGCCTCAGGATGCAGACTGGGGATCACTCCTCTCCAGGGCTTGTCAGAATCCTTCCAATGGGGATGACACCGGACGCCGTCTCTCTTATCGCAGTCACTCACGGCCTTACTGGACATCAATCACTTGCTCTGTCAGGGAGGGAAACATCTCCTCAGCTTCTCCTCAGATGCTCTTTCAGTTGGACCCAGGTCCGCACAACTGGATCGCTTATCACACAGTGATGTGGTATTGTCTTCGCAATTTCTGTTTCCCTTCACTCTCCTCAGATGCTGTCACTGGCTCTGTTCACCAACAAGTCTCTTGGTCACCAACCGGGGCTTACAACCAACTTTTTTTAAGGCCCATATTGCTTCACCTACTACGTTTTCAAAACCCGTTGCCATGGACACCAAGCTCCCTCCCCGCATTTCCTGGATCTCCACAACTACTTCCTGTTTATCGCTCAGACAGACAGGCAGACTCTGCAGGGTCCTAATGCTCGCCCTGTATTGTCATAGTTCACTCTCTTACAACCAGTACAGGTCATTATATTCTCAAGGGATGCTTGAAGGACAGTGCAGCAACCATGGCTCAAGATAGAGTCTACCAGTATTTCACAGTGAATGATACATTGAGGGGATAGGGGTGAGGGGAAGAAGTAGCTGATAAACAAGCATATTTTTTCTTTAATAAGATACTGTAAGTTATTAGGGCTGGTTCACACTAAGCGACAGCAACAACGAGGTCGCTGTTACGTCACCATTTTCTGTGACGTAACAGCAACCTTGTAAGTCACTGTTATGATCGCTGCTTAGCTGTCAAACACAGTTTCTTATATTCACTTGTAATATTGACTTATGCAAAGTTTGGTGAAACAAGATGGACAATTTCAGCCTTTTCTTAGTTCTCTGGTGCTTTAGTGTTCCTAGGATTGGGTTGGAATGATTTATAAGTTCTTAGAAATCCGTATCCTGCTCTACAAGGCTTGCCCAGCGATACTTGCAGCCTATCATGTCCTAGTGATTTATATTCTTTGATAAGTCGGTGATTTTGTGTTCATATTATGAAAATCCAGTTTAGTCAGAGTCTCCTCATTTCTGCAGTGGTTGGGTTGTGTATCCATTCCCATTGACTCAGGGTGTTTAAAGGGAAACTGTCTCAAGGTTTTTCCCATATAAAGTAGGGCAAGCACCTGTAAGCCCTCATATACAGCATTCTAGACTATATCTCTCATAGAAAATCATTGCAATTACTCTTTTTTTCGATACACATGCTTATTTCCATTGTGTGTATTGGAGCAACACAGAGAAAGAGGAAAAAAAGGCAAATTGGACATAATTTCACACAAAACACCAAAAATAGACCAAACAAAATTGCTAGCACCCTCAACTTAATATTTGGTTGCACACATTTGGGATAAATATCTGCAACCCATCGCTTCCTATTACCATCATCAAGCTTCTTATATCTCTTAACTGGAATTTGGACCACTCATCTTTTGCAAATTGCTCCAGGTCTCTCATATTTGCAGGGTGCCTTGTCCCAACAGCAATTTTAATTCTCTCCAGAGTTGTTCAATGGGAGTTATAGCTAGATTTTTTGCTGGCCACTTCAGAACTCTTTAGTACTTTGTATCTATCCACTTCTGGGGTTTTCTTGAAGTATGTTTGGGGTTATTGTCCTGCTGAACCCATGACATAGGAGACAAACCCAGCATTTTGACACTGGGCACTGCATTGTGACCCAAAGTTTTTTGTGATCTTCAGATTTCATGATGCCTTGCACACAATGAAGGCAACCAGTGCCAGAGGCAGCAAAACAATCCCAAAACATCTTTGAACCTCCACCATATTTGACTGTAGGTACTGTGTTCTTTTCTTAGTAAGCCTCATTCCATTTTCGATGAACAGTAGAATCATGTGCTTTATCAAAAAGATTCATCTTGGTTTTATCTGTCCTTAAAACTCTTTCCCAGAATAATTTTGGCTTACTCACATACATTTTGGCAAACTGCAGTCTATTTTTTTATGTCTGTGTCAGCAGTGGGGTCCTCCTTGGTCTCCTGCCATAACATTTCATTTAATTCAGATGTTGACAGTTTGCCTTGATACTGATGCACCCTGAGTCTTCAGGACAGCATGAATTTATATGAAACTTGACTGGGGCTGCTTATCCACCATCTGAACTATCCTGATTTGCAACCTCTCATCAATATATCTCTGTTGTCCATGTCCAGGGAAATTAGCTACAGTACCATGTGTTGTAAATTTCTTGATTATGTTATACACCGTGGACAAAGGAATATTAAGGTCTCTGGAGATGGACTTCTAACCTTGAGATGTTTGATATTTTTCAACAATTTTGGTTCTCAAGTCCTCAGGTGGTTCTCTTCTCTTTCTGTTCTTCATACTTAATGTAGTACAGACAGACACACAATGGAAATATTGAGTCAACTTCTCCCCTTCTTTCTAGTTTCAGGTGTGATTTTCATATTGCCCACACCTGTTACTTGTCACAGGTGAGTTTGAATGAGCATCACATGCTTGAACCAAAGTTATTTACCCTTATTTCAAAAGGTGGCAACAATTTTGTCCGGTCCATTTTTGGGTTTTTGTGTGAAATTATGTCCAATTTGCCTATTTTTTCTCCAATTTTTTCTGTTTAAAACAGGCAATTGCAATAAAGTTTTGGGAGACATGCTTCATTTTATAGAACAATTTCAAGAGTGCCAACACTTTCAGCCTGTATGTCTCCTTGCCACTCTGCAAGGCAAAAAAAAATCTTTTACTATACTCACCAGGGGTTGGTCTGGTCATGTGGACGTCACTGGACTTGATCCAACGCCTCCTCTCTATAAGATAGCAACAAAAAGATGAATAAATCTCCTCCAAAAATTCAACAAATACTTACAGCAAAGAAAGGCAACAGTTGTACACTGCCCAGGCCAAAAACTAATGCACTAGCAGGAACACATCAGTTTTACCATATAGTGAACACAGTGAATAAAATATCTCAAAAACAATAGTGCAATCACACTTTTTTTGCAACTTTTGTGGACTTGGAACTTCTTTGCCATTTTCCAGTACACTCTATGGTACAATTTATGGTTTAATTTAAAAGTACAACTCGTCTTGCAAAAAACAAGCCCTCATATGGCAAGATTGACAGAAAAATGAAAAAGTTACGGCTCTCGGAAGAAGGGGAGCAAAAAAACAATGAAAAATGGAAAATCGCCTGGGGGTGAAGGAGTTATAAAAACACTAAAGGGAACTTTTCTCCTGTCCACACCACAATAGATTTCATTCAGCTGCATAATCAATGTAGGTAAGATAGATACTGGACCTAAAGGGAATTTTTCATCAGGTTTTGATATGTAATTGTGTCGCCCCCGCGTCGGCAGCTGGGCTGCTCGGATCCGGATCCGCGGTGGCTCGGGAGGGCTCCGGACCCAAGGTCGTACGGCTCCTCAAACCAAGGGGAGTTATGTACAGGGGATGGTGTGGAAAGTTCGTGACGCCACCTGTCGTGCGTGGTAAGATGGAGTACCAGTGCTGCAATTGGGAGTACCCGGTGGCGATGGTGTGGGCAGCTAGGTGTTTAACCCCTCCACGGGTAGGGGGATGCCTCGGGAAAGGTGATGGGGAGGTGCCGTTGGGACGGTAAGGGACACTTGTGTACTCACTCAGTCCAATAACGCTGACACCGACAAATGTAGTAAACCAAAGTTCTTGACACCGCTGCCGCTGAGAGGGAGCACGCCTGGGTCCCGTGCCCTTTGGTGTTGCCTGTTGGCCTGTGACCTTTTCCTGTGGCACCTTGTCTTCTAGTTGGTCCCTTTAGCCTGAAACTAATCGGGTCCTGCTCCCCAGTGTGGCTAACTGGGTGAGCTTGCTCTCAGGGTTCACGCTTGGGATTTTCTGGACCGTGTAGTGGGAAAGTACTATCCCCCTCGTTGCGCTAGTACCCCAATTTTGGAGCGGGTGGAGAACGGATCTTGAAGGCTCCGTCCTCGTTGGGTAAATTGTCAGGACGCCTGAAGCTACTCCCTAACCTAGGGTCTACGTACCCAGTCGTGCCCTGGCCCCTGCCCGGTGATGGCACAAGGCCGCCGGCTGTCCTCGACAGTCCGTGCCCCTTGTCATGATCCCCTGCGACTGGGGTCCAGCTCCTACCAGGCCCAGACCAACGTCTGCCACCTAGTAGTTCACGGAGCCCAGCTCCTGACCTCTCCTCTTGAGAGTCACTCCACAACTAACTGACTCCTGACACTCCTGACCCCCCTTACCAACCCCCCAAGTGGGCGGCCCTATTCCACTCAGGGTGTGGTGCAGAGTGTTCCTAGGATTTTGATTAGCCTGTTCTTGGCAACACCAAAGGTGAGGGACCCATAACCAAGAAGGAGATGGATATTGCACAGAAGGGCAGATTGCACAATACCCTGTGACGACCTGATAGGCCAGGGCGTCACATAATCTGAGAGTAGCATGATATAGAGACAGAGACCCTTGTTCCAGTGATGCGTCATTTACTGGGCTACTTAATGTTGTTTTGCTAAAAATCAGTTTCATCTGCAGGAGATTATCATTAGAGCACCAGTCAAGTATATTCATGAGCATGACGCCTCCACGACTGATTGGCAGCTTTCTGCTTATGCACAGTATACACAGGTAGCTGTCAGTCAGTAGTGTGGGTGGGATTTTTACAGAGCTCAGTATTCAGAGAATTGGTAGATCTGAAGCTGATAAAACAAAGATGTTATCTAAATTACAGCAAACCGCTCAGTAAGTGATACAATGCTAGAATCAAGGTCTCTGTCTCTACATTATGTTACTTTCATATGGGGTAGCAAAAACTTGCTGACAGATACCTTTATGTTGTTGCATTTAAGGGTGTCCATACTTCCTAGATTCTTATTGGCTGTACACACAAATGAGTGCTTGACTCAGCCAAGTGCTCTTCTGTAGTGATGGGCAAACCCGAACTGTACAATTCAGTGATCCGTAACTGGTGCTGTCACGGATGTGTCTGGACCTTTAGGTGCGGCAGATGGGACCAGGTGCAGAAGGGCCCGGCGATCGCCCAGACGTTAATGGACGCTGACCCTTTAAGTGCTTGATTTAGGTTTTTTTTCTGTTTCCTTTCCAGGTTGGAGGAGCCTTTCCTCCAGCTGGTATTTAAGGGCCTTTATAACATGGGGCCTCTCACTCCTCCAGTGCGGGTTATACTCTTCACTTGGAGAAGTTGCTTGCTCAGGAGTGCAAGTGGCTTCAGACTAATGTTGCTGTTTATTCTGAAGATTCCCTCTCAAGATAAGTTGTTGTTTTTCCTTTTTCCCCTTTTGCTGTTTATTTTTGTGCTTGTTTTCCCCTCCGTGGATTGGTGGGTGGTGGGATTTAGTGCTGGGGTCTGGCTAGGAGACAGGGGCAAGTGTTATGATTCAGGGACCGAGGAGGATCAAAAAAATGCGGAAACCCAAAAAGTAACCAGAGTGGCTGGAACCTTAACGGACTGCAGACCTAATCCTGACACACACCTAGAAGTAGTCGTGGAATGAGCCTACAATGATCTAGTCGTCTCGACACAGCCGGAGAACTAAATATTCTTACGGATAGAAATATAAGAAAAACTAATCTGCCTTGGAGCAATCCCCAAAGATATACCGTGTTTCCCCGAAAGTAAGACAGTGTCTTACATTCTTTTTACCCCCAAAAGTCCCACTATGTCTTACTTTCGGGGTATGTCTTATATTGGGAAAAAAAATCCCACAGCAATTGCAGCAAGTCTCCATGCAATGTACCGTATGGGGACTTGCCGCGATTGCTGCACATGAGGGCACTGAGGCTGCGTGTTTTTGTATGTTGTCCGTGGTCCTGATGGACCACGGACAACATTACTGCAACATTTCTCGGTGGCCGAGCGTTCGGCTGAGCGCCCGACCGCCGGCATGTGACAGCTCTCAGCTGAGTGCTCGGCCGCCGGCATGTCAGGGCGCTCAACTGGGCGCTCGGCCGCCGGCATGTCAGGGCACTCAGCTGAGCGCTCGGCCGCCGGCGTGTCAGGGCGCTTGGCTGGGCGCCCGACCGCCGGCATGTGACGGCTCTCAGCTGGGCGCTTGGCCGCCGGCATGTCAGGGCACTCAGATGAGCGCTCGGCCGCCGGCGTGTCAGGGCGCTTGGCTGGGCGCCCAACCGCCGGCATGTGATGGCTCTCAGCTGGGTGCTTGGCCGCCGGCATGTCAGGGCACTCAGCTGAGCGCTCGGCCGTCGGCGTGTCAGGGCGCTCGGCTGGGCGCCCGATCGCCGGCATGTGACGGCTCTCAGCTGGGCGCTCGGCCGCCGGCATGTCAGGGCACTCAGCTGAGTGCTCGGCCGCCGGCGTGTCAGGGCGCTCGGCTGGGCGCCCGACCGCTGGCATGTGACGGCTCTCAGCTGGGCGCTCGGCCGCCGGCATGTCAGGGCGCTCAGCTGAGCGCTCGGCCGCCGGTTGTGTCAGGGCGCTCAGCTGGGCGCTCGGCCGGTACTGTAAAGAAGAACTGGGCGCTCGGCCGCCGGCATGTCAAGGCGCTCAGCTGAGCGCTCAGCCGCCGGCATGTCAGGGCGCTCAGCTGAGCGCTCGGCCGCCGGCGTGTCAGGGCGCTCGGCTGGGCGCCCGACCGCTGGCATGTGACGGCTCTCAGCTGGGCGCTCGGCCGCCGGCATGTCAGGGCACTCAGCTGAGCGCTCGGCCGCCAGCGTGTCAGGGCGCTCGGCTGGGCGCCCAACCGCCGGCATGTAACGGCTCTCAGCTGGGCGCTCGGCCGCCAGCATGTCAGGGCGCTCAGCTGAGCGCTCGGCCGCCGGCATGTCAGGGCGCTCAGCTGAGCGCTCGGCCGCCGGCATGTCAGGGCGCTCAGCTGAGCGCTCGGCCGCCGGCATGTCAGGGCGCTCAGCTGAGCGCTCGGCCGCCGGCACGTCAGGGCGCTCAGCTGGGCGCTCGGCCACCGGCATGTCAGGGCGCTCGGCTGGGTGCCCGACTGCCGGCATGTGACGGCTCTCAGCTGAGCACTCGGCCGCCGGCATGTCAGGGCGCTCAGCTGAGCGCTCGGCCGCCGGTTGTGTCAGGGCGCTCAGCTGGGCGCTCGGCCAGTACTGTAAAGAAGAACTGGGCGCTCGGCCGCCGGCATGTCAGGGCGCTCAGCTGGGCGCTCGGTCGCCGGCATGTCAGGGCGCTCAGAGGGGGGGCTCGGCCGGTACTGTAAAGAAGAACTGGGCGCTCGGCCGCCGGCATGTCAGGGCGCTCGGCTGGGCGCCCGACCGCCGGCATGTGACGGCTCTCAGCTGAGCGCTCGGCCGCCGGCATGTCAGGGCGCTCAGCTGAGCGCTCGGCCGGTACTGTAAAGAAGAACTGGGCGCTCGGCCGCCGGCATGTCAGGGCGCTCAGCTGGGCGCCCGACCGCCGGCATGTGACGGCTCTCAGCTGAGCGCTCGGCTGCCGGCATGTCAGGGTGCTCAGCTGAGCGCTCGGCTGCCGGCATGTCAGGGCGCTCAGCTGGGCGCTCGGCCGCCGGCATGTCAGGGCGCTCAGCTGGGCGCTCGGCCGGTACTGTAAAGAAGAAAAAAATAAATAAATAAATAACGCTTTCCGTTTACTATGTCTTACTTTCGGGGTACGTCTTACATTAGCCGACCCCCCCAAAACCCCCACTACGTCTTACTATCGGGGAAACACGGTAGATAGCCCCCCACATGTAAGACTACAGTGATATAGGAAAACACAATACAAAGCTAGAAAACAGATTCAGCAAAGATGAGGCCCAAACTATTTTTATAGGAAAGGATAGGAAAGAGCACTGTCTGCAGCCGTAAAAACCCTAAAAAATCTCAGCACGCCTGACATGAAAAAACCCTGAGACCACACGGCCTCCCCCCCACTATATCAGTATTCTGATGTTACTGGGATCCAAAAACACTTATATAGATGAGGGACTGAATTTAATACCAAGCATGACAAAATACAATACATTGCAGAATCATGGAGCTAAAAATACAGACACTCCCAGCAGGGAATGATCCAATTTCACCAGGAACTCCACACAGGCAAAATAGGAATCAAGCAATAGTATCAAAACAGAAAAAACAACAAGAAAGTGGAAACAATAAGAAGAGGCACAAAGACCAACTTATCTTGAGAGGAGTTCTGGTAGAGAGCAGGGCTGGTTTCAGAATGTCCTTAACACACAGGAAATCAATTGAGCACCGGCAAGTAACAAGAGAAAACTACTCCTTTATATAGTCCCAATCTGAAAGGTTTGATTGCCAGTCCTCCACAAGTGTGTGGATCTCATTCCACAAGTCAACTGCACCACCAGCACTGACCACAAGAGAGAGCCCCAAACTGGAAAATGTATTCACAACAGGCACATTGGCGGGCCACACCTCCTAACTCTTATAGGTACCTGTGTTTTGAGGCCAAGCGCAGGGCCCCCCAGTATCAGGGTCAGCGCAGGAGCTCCTGGTCACCCCCCCTTGATTGTGTTTCAGCCTCCCTTATTCCCAGGAGTCCACTTGCTTGGTGTCTCTCCCCACACCCAGCGTGCCAGGTACCTAGTGTCTGAGAATGGAGCCCAAACACGTACTTCTCAGGGAAGTCAGTGGTACTGTTCAGGTTTGGCCACCCGGATACAAAAAAATGAAAAGACAAAACGAGATTTAAAGCACAACAGTTATACTTATCGAGTCTTCGCGCAGGTATCCCATTGCTTCCAGGTCCATTCATTAAACCTCATGAATATTCACTGCTTCCGCCGCCCCTCCTCTGTGACAGCATCTATGATTGGTTGCAGTCAAACTGCAGATGTGTCAGTGTCTGTGATTGATTGCCCCCACACTAGCTGTCAGAGTCACGGAAGTGGAGGTTAACAATAAATAATTGGAAAAAATGACATGTGGTTCCCTTGAATTTTGTTATCCAGCACACATAAAGCAGATAGCTGGAGGCTGCAGCCCCCAGCGGTGTGCGTTATCTTAGCTGTGTATCAAGATATGAGGGACCCCATCTGGCTTTTTTTAATAATAACACTGAGAGGGTCCCATTCAAATTTTGCTACACAGCCAAGATAAACCATCAAAACAAAATTCCAAACAAGCATGGCTATGGTAAATGCCATGCAAAATAGTTAAGATGATATATACAGAGAATAACTCCAGAACAATTAATGAAATGCAGGAGAAAATGGAGTAAAAAATGCACATCAGTAAACAGTGTTCAATAGAAAATTACAATTTTTTATTAATAACAATATTAAAATGAGAATCCACAACCATAGAACAACCAATATCCATATTTAACAGTAGGTGATCCGTATATAGCAATACATAGATAAGACAAAGGACGCAAATAAAATAAATGGACCAGAAACAGTCAGATGGTAATGACTTAATACCCCACGTAGAGTAAAGGGGGACAATCTGATCAAAGGTCAAAAAAATTATTGTAGGTACACCAATAAATAGTTGACCATGATCAGATATACATCACCCATATACTCACAGTGTTGGGTAGGTAGAGGACAAAAGTTATCCATAGCAAAAGAAGACTAGAGACCTAACGTACGTTTCGCTTCTTAAAAATAATCAAATACATGGCTTCCTCAGAGGTCACGTGACCTCTGAGGAAGCCATGTATTTGGTTATTTTTAAGAAGTGAAACGTACGTTAGGTCTCCTGTCTTCTTTTGCTCTGGGTGATGTATATCTGATCATGGTCAACTATTTTTTTTACACCGCGACATATTTATACCTAATTGGTTAGCATGCAAGGGGGTTTCTGCATTTACTTGGTCATATTTGATTAAGCACAGACAGTTATTTGGTCATATTGACCATTTGCTTGAATCTCCATGATGTTAAGGTTCGCTGCAGTAATGTTTTGGTGTACCTACAATAATTTTTTTGACCTTTGATCAGATTGTCCCCCTTTTACTCTCTATGTGGGGTATTAAGTCATTACCATCTGACTGTATTTCTGGTCCGTTTATTTTATTTGCTTCCTTTGCCTTATCTATGTATTGCTATATACAGATCACCTACTGTTAAATATGAAAATTGGTTGTTCTATGGTTGTGGATTCTCATTTTAATATTGTTATTAATAAACATTTGAAATTTTCTATTGAACACTGTTTACTGATGTACATTTTTTACTCCATTTTCTCCTGGATTTCACAGCCAAGATAAAGCAGACAGCTGGGAGCAGGCATATTTAGGTTGGGGAGGCCCATGGTTATTGGGCTCTCCCTAGCCTGCAAAAAGCAGTCCGTAGCTGCCTCAAATTTTGAAAATGTGACCAAGCACTGTGGTGTATGGGACACACTGATGGAGGCGCAGCTGGAAGAGCGAGTGAGTTCACCTGAGATCACAGTTCGCTGTTTCCTTGGTAACCCAGCTGTGACATCAGACGAACTGACATGCTGCTACCCTCACAGTAGCTGCCTGGGTCCCAGACGTGGAGTGTAAAAAAAAAATTATGGGAAAAAATGACTTGCGGTTCCCCGTATTTTGATACCCAGAGCAGTGTGCTGTCTTTGTCCATATATAACATTCATATGAATGTACCCTTAATGTGTTTTCAATGGGGAGAGAGGGGTAAATTACACCAGATGCTTGGCAGGTTTTATACGGGGTAGTTATAGCCACTGTTTTGTAATGTAATAGTTATTTAGGTTAGCAATACTTCATGTTGGTGATGAGCCATTACGTATTTACTATTTATGGTGTTGTGGATTTTAATCATGCATTTATAGTTTTAAAGGCCATCTTCTCTGACTTTGTAGGTCCATGTTCAGACAGTTAATGCGTTGTACTAAGCACTTTGTCAGGGTTTCTTCCAGAATTCACCCCTAAAAAAGCTTCAGATGAGCACCCTGACAATGCCCTTCACTTCAGTGAAGTTGACAGGACACTGTGGACACTTTCTGGCCTCCAGTCATAACAGTCATGTTTTTCAGACATTCACAAAAATCGTGGACTTCAGAACAGAGGCTATACAGTGTCCGAAATGACTCCGTCAGCTTCATTGAAGTGAATGGCTCTGTTGGGTTTCCCGTCGGAATCCTATTTTTTGAGGATTGTAACAGAAACCCTGATGTAGTGCCTAGTGGATAACACTGTATGTGTGTGAATTTTGGCTTATATGTATTGTATATGGTATCAATTTTTGGTGAAAAGGTGGTTATCTTATTTGGTTTTAAAAAACAATCAGCGGCAGCTCAGGGACAGGAAAGGGAAAGCGCTTTCGAAGAAATCTGCACTACACAGAGGTGTGAATAATTCTGCACTGACATTCTAGAGATTATCCTGAGATTGTGCTTTTATGCCCTGTTCCTTTTTTAGCTGTGGGAAATAAATTGTATGTTCTTCGGAGTCTAATGAGTTAAAGGTCCCTGAAATGATCGTTTGTCTGTAATTTTTTAATGGACCTTGTTGTGCCTGGTGAGAGTCCAACTCATTAAGTTATAGCTGAGTGAGAGCATCCTGGACTCATTAAAATACTGCTGAGCCGGACAGAATTTGGGCCATGGTGACCATTAATACCTCATCAAGATTTTTATTTTCTAAATTCGGAGGCCTAGCGTCCGTTCCACTTGTCTTTCACCAACCAAATAATGTGTCAGTTACATAAACCTCAGAAAGCTGATACTTGCAGCTACCTGATTTTTTTTTCCTTGATATTAGATTAAATACAACCTTAAAGGGTTTCTCCCATGAACAAAGATAATTTTAAAGTTTGTTTCAATCACTAGATATGTGAATAATAATATGTTCCACAATTGGATGTAAGTAAAGAAAATGTTCCTGTGCTGAAATAATGTTATATACAAGTGCATCATAAATGAGAATATCATCAAAAAGTTATTTTATTTCAGTAGTTCAATACAAAAAGGATAAACACATTTACAGTATTATATAGAGTCATTGCAAACAGAGTGACCTATTTCAAGTATTTATTTCTGTTAATGTTGATAATTATGACTTACAGCCAATGAAATCCCAAAAGGCATTATGTCAGAAAATTAGAATAATTACCATAAAACACCTGCAAAGGCTTTCTAAGTATTTTTAAAATGGTCCCTTAGTCTGGTTAAGTAAGCTACACAGTCATGGGGAAGACTGCTGACTTGACAGATGTCCAGAAGGCAGTTATTGACACACTCCACAAGGAGGGTAAGCCACAAAAGGTCATTGCTAAAGAAGCTGGCTGTTCACAGAGTGCTGTATCCAAGCATATTAATGGAAAGTTGAGTGGAAGGAAAAAGTGTGGTAGAAAATGGTGCACAAGCAACTGGAATAACCGCAGCCTTGATAGTATTGTGAAGTAAAGGCTATTCAAATATTTGGGGGAGATTCACATAGAGTGGACTCCTGCTGGAGTCAATGGTTCCAGAGCCATAGACAAATCCAAGATATGGGCTAAAACTGTTGCATTCCTTGTGTCATGCCACTCATGACCAATAGATAACGCCAGAAGCATCTTACCTGGGACAAGGAGAAAAAGAATTGGACTGTTGCTCAGTGGTCCAAGGAGTTGTTTTCAGATGAAAGTAAATTTTGTATTTCATTCGGAAATCAAGGTCCCAGAGTCTAGAGGAAGAGTGGAGAGGACACAATCCAAGCTGCTTGAGGTCTAGTGTGAAGATTCCACAATCAGTGATGGTTTGGGGAGCCATGTCATCTGCTGGTGTAGGTCCACTGTGTTTTATCAAGACCAAAGTCAGCTCAGCTGACTACCAGGAAATTTTAGAGCACTTCATGCTTCCCTCTGCTGACAAGCTTTTTGGAAATGGAAATTTAATTTTCCAGCAGGACTTGGCACCTGTCCACACTGCCAAAAATACCAATACCTGGTTTACTCACCACAGTATCACTGTGCCTGATTGGCCAGCAAACTCGCCTGACCTAAACCCCATAGAGAATCTATGTAGTATTGTCAAGAGGAAGATGAGAGACACCAGACCCGACAATGCAGACGAGCTGAAGGTTGCTACCAAAGCAACTTGAGCTTCCATAACACCTCAGCAGTGCCACAGGCTGATCGCCTCCATGCCACGCTGCATTGATGCAGTAATTCATGCAAAAGGAGCCCCAACCAACTATTGAGGCATTTACTGTACACACTTTTCAGTAGGCCAACATTTCTGAGTTTAAAATCTTTTTTTCAGTTGGTCTTATATAATATTCTAATTTTCTGAGATAATGACTTTTGGGTTTTCATTGGCTGTAAGCCATAATCATCAACATTAATAGAAATAAACACTTTAAATAGATCACTGTGTATGTAATGACTCTATATAATATATGTGCTTCCTTTTTTGTATTGAATTACTGAATTTTATTAACTTATTGATGATATTCCAGCCAGGAGCTGTGGTATGATCAGACCATGTCCCTGTACGGTCAGACACCGATTACACAGTATATAGCAAGGAGACATACGTAAGATTATCTCAGCACAGCAACATTTTTTTAAAACACGTCCAATTGTGGAAATTATTATTATTCCAAGGTCTGTTGACTAAAATCAACTTGAAAATTAACTTTTTTGTGGGAAAACCCCTTTAAGTCCTTTTCCCATGACGTAAAGAGATGAACATCTGTTACTATACTTCACACTTTAATGCAGTTTAAACACATTGGTTTATTATGTTCCTTTTGTTTTTAGACCCAATGTTTGCGGATCCAGATACAATGCGTATTGTTGTCCAGGGTGGAAAACGTTACCGGGAGGAAACCAGTGCATCGTCCGTAAGTTTCATTCTTTTTCTAATTCTTTAAGTTCTAATACTTAATTCTAGATGCTTAAAAAAACAGAAATATCATGGAAATTGCTGATCTATTATTAGTCATAATAGTACTAGCTTGTCTAAGCCACACTAAACACCACCATGTTTTCTAATTTATACCACTATTTGTTATTTTCATTTTTTGTCTTTTTTCAAGTGCTCCCTTTTTTGTGTTTTAAACTTTACACAATATTTCATGTGATATCTAACTAATCATTTGCATAAGTCATACGATGTTGTAATCTTGTATTCAATGTAGATCAAGTCAGGATTTTGATTATGCCTCACTTTGATTATGCATCATAAATAGCCAACCTGCAGGTTATAAAATCATCCCCAATAAATCATGGTGAAATCTTTTAAAACGGTTTTACAGGCTCAAGAGAAATTAAGATAGCTAAATCTGGACAGTGTATAATATGCACACTGTAAGGATTGGCCTCAGTCTCACATGACCACAAGCATGCAAGTATATTCTTTTCTTCTGAGAAAAGCAGATGAGAATCTAGTCACTTCATGACTGCAACTATGAAATTCACATGATTAACCACTCTCACTGGAGACAGAGGGAAATCTTGACAGTGTAAACATTGCACATTATCACAATTCAGCAATCTGCCATCATACGAGTATATAGTGTGTGCAAAAAAATTCTCTTGAAACAGGAAAACTCCTTTCATTCTTTTAGAAATTATAACCTGAGTACTACTGGAAGTTTGTATTTGGAATTTATGCTGCCCTAGACACTTTAAATGGTCACGCCCCTTACTGGTAAGTCGGCCTAAGGCCGGTGTCACACGCGATTCCCTCGCATGTATTTTGCGCAAGTCTCGCAGTGCATCACCCGGCATGGACTCACATTCTGCTCACATGAGTGGGTCGGTTGCATGCATCTCTATGCAGCTTATACGCTCCTGTGAGGAGAGTGTGAGTCCGTGCCGGGTGATGCACCACGAAACTCACGCGAGATACACGCGAGGTAATCGCAAGTGTGACACCGGCCTAAGGGTGTGTAGACAGTGACTTTTTCAGAACGGTCTGCTCTGTATGGCACCTGAAAAAGCATTAACTAAATGCTAAACAGAATGCACATTATACATTATACATTTCAATGTAAAAACAACTTGCAGTGCACATGTTCAGTCTTTTGAGCTTCTTTTAACCGCTTAAAGTTTCCAAAGATGCAAAACGGTAAAAAAAAGTAACCTGTCCATCCTTCGAGCACATTCTGCTTAGAAGCCGCTCACTAGTTTATTCAGTACAAATTAAATAAGAAAGCTGTGGCCAAAAAGATAACCAAAAACCTCCCAAAACGTTATTTCTGGACAAAAGACACTCTACTGTCCTGAAGCATCTCCCACCAAAATTCTTGCAGGATTCACGGACATCTAAAAGATTTTGGGTGCATATACCCTTTAGTTAAGTTACTACCGTAATACAATATCAAGAGGACTGGCTTACAGTCTAATGTGTACAAGATCCTTTGACTAATGATTGTCAGGAGAGATAAGGATCCGACACATCTGCTTTGCAGATCCTTTTGTGCTGTAAGTGATAAGCCATTGCTAGAGATGTGCAGCAGCAGCTCTCTCATAGAGAACACAGGAAAGCTTGACAGAGTGAGCGCTCATGTATTCCTGCACCCAATGAGTGCACATACTGTTAAGCGGGCTTTACACGCTGCGACATCGCTAATGCGGAGTCATTGGGGTCACGGAATTTGTGACGCACATCTGGCCGCATTAGCGATGCCGTTGCGTGTGACACCGATAAGCGATTTTGCATCGTTGCAAAAACGTGCAAAATCGCTAATCGGCGACACGGGGGTCCATTCTCAAAAATCGTTACTGCAGCAGTAACGAAGTTGTTCCTCGTTCCTGCGGCAGCACACATCGCTGCGTGTGACGCCGCAGGAACGAGGAAGCTCCCCTTACCTGCCTCCCGGCCGCTATGCGGAACGAAGGAGGTGGGCGGGATGTTACGTCCCGCTCATCTCTGCCCCTCCGCTGCTATTGGGCGGCGGTTCAGTGACATCGCTGTGACGCCGCACGAACCGCCCCCTTAGAAAGGAGGCGGTTCGCCCGTCACAGCGACGTCGCCGGACAGGTAAGTATGTGTGACGGCTGTTGTGCGACACGGGCAGCGATTTGCCCGTGTCGCGCAACAGATGGGGGCGGGTACCCACACTAGCGATATCGGGACCGATATCGCAGTGTGTAAAGTAGCATTTACTCTAAAGTTGGCCAAAGCCGTCAATGTCAACAGGTTCCGCTGACTGTCTCATTTTTTCTCATTTTGTCTCTGATAGTTGTGGTCTACCTATGATTTCAATTACAGGCCTCTCTCATCTTTTTAAGTGGGAGAACTTGCACAATTGGTGGCTGACTAAATACTTTTTTCCTCACTGTATGGCCTCATTCAGACAGCTGTTTTTTCAGTCCAGCATATTAACCCTATATTGAACTACATCTAGCCTAATAAATTAAGGATTACAACACCTACATTAATACAACCATAGAAACACCATCAAGTACACAAATACATCACCGAAACCACTATCAGTGCATGACTAAATTACCAGAACCACCAACAGTACATGTGTACATCACCAGAAACATCACCAGAGCCATCATCAGTTCTTGACTACATTGCTAAAACCATAATTATCACAGGGCTACAGCACCAGATCTGTTATCGGCATATAACAACATTACCAGAATCATTTTTAGCACAAAACTACAGCACCAGAACCATTATTAGCACAAGGCTTCAGCACCAGAACCATCATAGGTATATAAAGACAACACCAAACATAGTACAGAGATCACGTGCAATGTTAGATAATCCCCTTGCATATACAATTGTATGGCATGAAACTGCAATTCCCAGTATGTCCTCAAAGAGAATTAGTCAGCATGTTTTTGCTATGTTATCGGAGAGATATATCATATACTGGACTGCTCTGTGCAGTTTTGCTTGAATCTGTATTTTCTGTGTTATAGATGTAGCATTGCTCAGAAAGCTACTCTGTCTATAACCCCACTCACACCCCTGACCTTCCTGTGTAAACTGTAGATCATACAGGAACTCCAGTACTGATTAGAAGCAGTCAATAGCACTACTAAACATTCAAAGTGTAACTTAAAAGACATATCATGGGCAGAGATCCTGATTCCAGCAGTGTTTCACTTACTGGGCTGCTAAGTGTAGTTTTGATAAAATCACTGTTTAATCAGCAGTAGATTATCATTAGAGAACTACTTGACTTGCTGCCAAGTATTCCAGCATATTCATGAGCTCTGTAAAACTGCTAGATCTGCAGCTGAGAAAACACTGATTTTACCAAAATGACAGCAAACAGCTCAGTAAGTGACACATCGCTGGAATCAGTCTACATGATGCTGCTCTCAGATGGTATAGCACAAACCTGGTGACAGATTCTCTTTCAATTAAAAAATGTTTGGAAAAGTTGGTTAACCCAGCTCCTTTATAACAGATCATTAACGGTTACAGAGCGGAATGCTCCAGCGGGTCACTCTCCATAATGTCACACACCTGCTGCAGTTTCCACCTCTCCTAACATGGCTCTCACCATAACATTGGACTTTCCTGAATGTAATATGAGTGATAGCACATAAAAGTCAGTTGTTACTAATGACACAAATCATTGTTCAGCGTCTCTACTATTACACAGCGTCATCATTTTTCAGCACATATCCTGCACAGATGTTACTGCTCTTCATAAATATTGGAACCCTAAACGGGAAGCAGACGTTCTGCTCAGCATATTTATGTTACATGGAGGTTACACCCTCAAAGTGTTCACTGAATGTCATGCAGACAGACCTGTGGATTTTGGTTAGAAAAATAAAATATCTTTTTTTATATTCACGGTATATGTATTTTGGTACATCACACTAATAAAGCCAAGGTTAAAGGAAATCTGTTTTTTGCTATGTAATCTGACAGCAGGGACAAACCTTGATTCCAGCGATGTATCACTTATTTCACTGGGTGCAGCTATAATTTTCTCTTCTGCAGTTCTAGCAGAGCTTAGTTATTGATTTATGTATAACTCACCCACAGCCTTCTGTCTACATTGTGTAGTGACAGAGAGCTGCTGATCATTGTTGGTGAAATGGTTGCAGAGGCGTAGCTAGGCGTTAATTTCAGGGGGGGGGCTAGCAACACATCTGAGTGGGCTCCTAATCGGTAACTCTGATTACAGTATAATCAGAGTATTATATACAGTATAAGGGAATCTCAGTAGATGACTGGGCTGTTACTGAAAATGTATCTACACAAAGACCAATACTGATATTACCGCCATACGATAACCATATAGTGGTAGATATCAGCCCTGCAGAACATGTAAAATATTACAGTACAGATACAGATAGTGACATACAGCTGACATTCTTTCTGATGGAATCGTTCACTGTTCCCACCTTTTCCATCTGGCACAGGCCGACATAACATCTTCTTCCAACCACACATCTCGTCTGTAAGACACATTTAACTTCTCACATTGCCAGCACTGTCCCCATCTATTGCCAACCTGCAAAAACTCCTCATCCTGCTAAGATCTCAATGTTGAGCAGCTGCTGCCGTCTGTGTCCATGTGACTGTGTACCACCCCGGAGCTCGGCCGGCTGTCGAGCCGCTCAGATCCGTGCTCGTCGGTGAGTGGCTCGAGCTCCTCACAGACCCGGGGGTCACGTCGCTCTGAATTGGGGTTGGCGCTACACGTAGGGACTTTGGTGGGGAGGTCCACAGCCGGAGCCGCGGTTGTTTGTAGGGGATTTGAGTTCGTGACGCCACCCACGGGTTGTGGTGAATGGATGGACACCACTGCTGCCGTTGACTAGGCTCCCGGGAACGGTGTTGCGCAGCTTGGTGTTGACACCTTCGTGAGTAGGGGGAATGATGGTCCCGGGGGCCCGAGGGAGGTGCTGAGGCGGGGGAATGGATGCGTGCTGGGGTGTCGGTGTGGTGCGGCGCGGTGCGCGGACCGAAGGCACTGCTGTACTCACTATTACAAACATGCTGGAGTCTCTGGTAAACCAAACGAGATGGTGAACGGTGCCCGCAACCGGCTGCAGTTTTCTCCTTATCAGGTTGGTGGTTTCCACCTTTCTCCTGCACCTTACTTATATAGAAAACGTCGACTCCTATGCCTGAGCAACGGTAGTCCGCTCCCCGGCTTGGCATGTGCCGGGAGAGCCCTCTTTGCTCGCAGACGCTGGCCCCTCGGGTCTCTATGCCTGGGCGGTGGCGTTACCCTAATGGTTGGGCTGTTGTCTTCAGTCGGGTCTTAGGTGGGATAGGTCCTTAAGTCCAGTCCTCAATCAGTTGATTTAACTCAGCCCAATTGTTTCTGGGCCTCGTACTGGGTCTGAGTACCCCTCCTGGTGCTCCGGTTTCCAATCGGTTCCCCGGTTCGGTACCGGCGGGCCACCACCCGACCCGGTCCCTATGGTTCCACCGGCTGTAATCCCAGCTCCTGCAGGCGGCGGCCACCGTCTGCCTCCTTGCCAGAGGTGACTGGGCTCCAACCCAGACACCTGTGTAGACTATGGCAGGCCTGGACAGAGGTCTGCCCTTGAACTTCACTCCACTCCACTGTCAAGACTAGACTAGACTAGACTACTGTTTTTCCCGCCTCGGGGCCTGTGAACTCCTCGGTGGGCGGAGCCAACCACCTGGCTCCGCCCCCCTGGTGTGAACATCAAACCGGAGGGTGGTGACAAGGTTTTGTAGTTTGACTGCTGTCAGCTTTCTAAGAGGGGGGGTGTGTGTGTGTATGGGACTACCCATGACAACCTGGCTAGTCCAGGGCGTCACAACTGCACCTGCTGTGTGGTACAATAACAGTGCTCTTCACCCTGCCCCACATAGTAATGCCACCACTGTGCCTCTTTCATAGTAAAATCCCTCCTTTGTGCCCTCTAAATGGAAAAATATCTCACATTTTCCTCCCTAGTTAGTAATAATGCCCATCTTACCGTAACATTACCCTGAGTGCCCCTATAACAATGCTTAAGTGCCCACTTAAGATTTAATTATGTCCCCAGAGTCCCCCAACGTACAGCTTGTCTATACAAAGTATGATGCACCTACACCTCCACTATACACAGTACAATGAGCCTACCACTCCCCTATACACAGTACGGTGGACTTACAGCTCCCCTAAAACACTGTATAAAGGTCCCCACACTTTATGATGGTACAACAATAGCCCTTAAATTGTGTAATGACCCCCACATTAGCTTCCATGCTTTATAATGGCCCCCACACTTTGAAGACCCCCTAAGGTTGTCCCTACAATGTATGAGGGCCACCATACTGAACAAAGGCCCCCCCATACTGTACAATGGCCCCTACAGCCCCTACGTATTAGCCCCAAACTCTATAATGGACCCACATTAGCCCCAAACTCTATAATGCTCCACATTAGCTCTCAAACTCTATAATGGCCACAGATTATTCCCCAAACTGTATAATAGAATCCACACTTTGTGAGGGACCACAACAGTAGCCCCTACAATGTATGAGGGCCCCCCACATTGTTTCATGGCTTTTCACACTGTATGAGGGTCCTCCATTGTTTCTGATCCCTCCACAGTCCACCACAAATTTTAAATAAAATAAAAAACATCATATACTAACCCAATCCCCTGACAAGGCAACACATTTTCACAGCGCTGATCCATGCACAGGACATCAGAGTCCCAGCATGATGGCATCAGGGCTCTGGATCTCTGACGTCCTACACATGCGCCGGAGCCTTGGCCACTGCATCTCCTGCTTTTCTGTAGACCGCAGGTTTAAAGCGCCTTGTGGTCTACAGAACTCAGAGCGGTAAAATAGGGAGATAATGTCTCCCTGCTCTACTGTACTGTTTATGTATATCATCGCGCTGTGCACACTGATATAGTAAAGAGTAGCGGTGGCTCCAGGTGGGCCACTCAAGCACGGGCCCCAGGATGACTGCCCTGCCAGTAGCTACGCTACTGCCTGATTGTATTGAAACAGGGAAACACAGTCTAGTAAGTGACACATCCCCAAAATCAGGCTCTCTTCCCCAACATCACGATGCTGTCAGATTATACAGCAAAAACCTGATGAAAGATTCCCTTAATTTTTCTTTTTTCCAGAGAGTGCATCTTTACAGATAGAATCATGGCTGCTGTAAAATAAAGCTTGGACCTCAGCAAAATTAAAAGTGGTCTCTAAATGCTGAAAAAATATTCAAGACATTAACACTGTCACATTCCGTCAACACAGAAGGTGGAGAACTGCAGCATTGATCTATTGTGTTTGCAGGGGCATTGCAAGGGTCCTAAAATATATTTAGCATAGGCCTCAAAGTTTCTGTCCCTCTATACAAAAAAAACCCTTGCATACTACATACTTCTATGTGTGGCGCCCCTGAGGCTTCAGTCGCCACAGGGTACAGCGCCTCACTTAAGGTGCGGTTCTTATCCCGGGTAAGGAAGAGGTTAATTGCTGGTGTTTCTCACATTCACAAACCACACACAGTCAGGTGCTTTCCCACCGGGGGTTGGCCTAGGGTAGAAGGGGGGGTAGACATCACGAGTCATGGGACTTTCCCAGTCACTAGGACAACCACTTGGGGAAAAGGAAGGAGCATCTTGACACATAGTCAGTTAGTCCCGGGCAAAGCTTGGGGTGAGTAGCACAGTCGGGACTTTGATCCAGGCATATTCTCTCTACCTTCACACTTCTGTGAGCACTACAAGACCCATGGCTTGGAGTAGGCAGCTCAGTCCGGGTTCTCCACAACTACCAGGGATTCCAGGGTCTGCGGCGAGTGCAGGAAATACCCGCAGCCCATTCCACATTCCATCCACGGGATTGGAGGGACCCCAACCAGGAAGGACAGACAGTGTGAACATCGGCGGTGACCTCCGAATTATCGGCTAGGGCCCATGACGGCAGAGACCGGTACCCTGAGGTCAGCACTTGAACTGTGAGTAAGCAGCAGCTGACTCAGCCTCTTATTGCCTTCGCCGTCGCCCTGCGCTTCAGCGCTAACGGCCATTACAATCCCTCATCATCCTCCTCGAGGCCTGCTCCACCTGTGGGGAGCAGAACGATTCTTGCTGCGACACCATTTGCCCCGGAGGACAGCAACTGTAGCGGCGGCTAATCCCTGGCCGCATACCACAGCTGGCGTCACGAGACAACTACAACTCCCAACCTCCATCATCCCACCATCATCCCATCATCCATCCTCTTCCCTTTTATTGTACACCTTGGGGCCACGGAGCCGGGCAGGGCCACTTGTGACATCCCAGTCCCGACATCACCGGCCTAGCGACGAGTACATTTAACCCCTGCCCCATCGGTGCTACATATAGTATGCCGGACCAAATATTAATTACTACCATACCCTGATGTTACCTACATACTGTTACTAAGACTTCATTCAAACATTCACATTGCAAGTACCATAATTTTTGTTCTCATGTTTTTCATGAAGGGGACACATACCCATGAAAGTCTGGGGCTTTATTTTTTTATTTTTTTTTGAAGGCCGATTGACGTAGATATTTACATTTTTAAGTCGAATCACATGTTCAAGTGTTAGGGTCTGTGAAAAACTCGAACTGCATGCTGATGGCACCCTAGTTGCATCCTTGTTCAGTCCGTGTTTTAGTCAATATGAAGAGAAGCTTGCAAAATCTCTATCATTTTTTGATTTGAGTAAAGCTCATGAAACAGTGATGGGAATATCTGACACATGATGTAAATCTGAGTCTGCACATTGATGGAAGTCGGTCCTTTTTTCCTTCCCAAGTATGAAAAAAAGGGTCGTCTGAATGAAGCCTGAACAAAGACCACTAATACTAATTTACAAGGCAGAAATATTTCCAAAACATCCTTTTATCACTACAAAGCTACTAAATATTATTAGCATGGATACACATCAGAATATAAAGGCTGTACAGTGATGGTATTGTGGTAGATATAATAAAACGTAATCGTACAGGCCAGCTATACAAATACATTCATTGCACAGTCAGTGTGGGAACATGCCCTTAGAGGAAACCTGACAGCTGATTCCACACTGTAAATCAGACACTGGCTGTATTATTTCAGCCTAGTGTGACTTACTCTAAACCTGTGGAACATAGAGAGAAAATACAATGGAAAGCTGTCCTGGGACTATGCAGCTTTAATGACTAGTCCAAGAGGCTGGTCATCGGTTGCATGTTCCTGCCCCACTCACCTTGAGTTCCAGGTTTCTCCTTACATTTGTGTATTGGTAGAGACCTGTCACTCATGAGAGCAGGGCAGGGAGAATTCTTTGGGAACTGACCTCCTGAACTAGTCACTTGAGCTGCATAGTCCCTGTCTGTATTTCTAATACATGAGTTCTCTGAATCACTGCAGCATTTTATAGTAAAACATGCCTGGAGCAAATGACAAAGTCAGTATCTGATGCATAGTGGCCTTAAATACTGTACTTCAAAATAGTTTTGTCCAACCTTTACTATACTATTAAAAAATGGGCGACACAGCACATTTGATGACATATTGGTGACATGTTCAATACTTATTTCAACCACTATATATATAATATATTTGCAAGTAAATATATTTATAAAGATGCTATTGACATTAATTTCTCACCAGATGTTGGTAACAACCCATCCAATCCACACATACAAAGGAATCAAACCATAGATGTCCATAAATTAAGTTATATGTAATAATGAAAAATTACACAGGGAAAAAATATTGAACACATGAAGAAAGAGAGGTGCAGAAGGCCATGGAAAGTCATGACACCAGCTGAAAGCTATCAGTAATTAAAAGTAATCCTGATATTTAGTGAAAAATAATATCTGTTTCAACTGATGGCTTGTAAAAAGGTGTCTCATTATCAAGGTGCCACACAAGAAACATCTCATGAGGAGGATAATGAGTGAGTTGCCTCAGTACTTTCAGAACCTTATTGTTGCAAAACATAATGATGCCATTGGTTACAGAAGACTGTCTAAACTACTCATGGTTCCACTTAGAACTGTCGGGGCCAAAATCTGGAAATGGAAAGAAGATCATTTCACCATAAACAGGCCATGACCTGCAAGATTTCAGACAGAGCAGTGAAAAGAATTATCAAAAGAGTTGTCCAAGAGTTAAGGACCACTATTTGGAAAACTACAGAAAGACCTGTAATCAGCAGCAGATAAACATTTCAGCAAGATAATGATCCAAAACATATAGCCAAAGAAATTCAATTGATTTTCATAGAAAGAAAATAAAGCTGCTAGAATGGCCGAGCCGATCACCGGATCTGAATCCAATAGAAAACTTATGGAAAGAACTAAAGCTCAGAGTTCATAGGATCCCACAGGACTTTCAGGATTTGAAGAGTGTTTGGGCCAAAATCACACCTGAGCATGCGATTAGTTTCTCCATACAGGTGGCATATTGAAGCGGTCATCACCAACAAAGGTTTTTCCATAAAGTATGAAATACATTTCAGTAAGCGTGTTCAATACTTTGTCATTTCTCATTATTACACATAACTTGATCAATGGACATCTATGGTTTGATTTCTTTGTCTGTATGTATTGAATAACTTGTTACTGACATCTGGTGAGATATCCATGTCAATACCACCTTTAGAAATACATTTATTAGAAATTGGTGATGCGTTCAATACTTATTTCACCCTCTGCATATACTGACACTAATGTGACAAAAAAATCAATTGTTTAAATAATTATACAGAATTGTTACCCACATCCAACCATTCCACATCACCCTGTCAGGTAACGTGTGGGGGATGAGACACTAGAAAAACTGAATTGCTGTACACACGTGCTGTCTTCAAACAAAATAATAAATTGCAATATGTTAAACTGTGTAAGCAAACCCCAGTACAGTATTCAACATCTGCCTGGCTCCAGTTGGATGTCCAATATTCAGGAAATATCTGCCTCTACCTGTGCAACCACTTGATGTCATACAATGCTACTCTTAAGCCTGCTTTACACGTTGCAATTTCGCATACGATATCATATGCGATTTGCAACGCCCTTGTCGTATGTGTGGCATGTTCAATTTGTTGAACGTGCCGAACAAACGATTAACCCCCGTCACACGTACTTACCTGTCCATACGACCTCGATGTGGGCGGCGAACATCCACTTCCTGGAGTGGGAGGGACGTTCGGCGTCACATCGACATCACGCGGCAGCCGGCCAATAGAAGCGGAGGGGCGGAGATGAGCGGGACATAAACATCCCGCCCACCTCTTTCCTTCTGCATTGCCGGCTGGAGCCGCGGGACGCAGGTAAGATCTGTTCAATGTTCCCGGGGTGTCACACACTGCGATGTGTTCTGCCTCGGGAAAAATGAACAACCCGACGTGCAATTCGTCAGGATTCAACGACGTGTATGCGATGAACGTTTTAACGTTCAATCGCAATCGCACGTACCTGTTACACACTACAATGTACCTTACGATGCCGGATGTGCGTCACTTACGACGTGACCCCGCCGACACATCGTAAGATATATTGTAGCGTGTAAAGCGGGCTTTAGAACTATAGGGTGGAAAGCAAGAGCAGCTTTTCCTGAGTGACCACTGTTGGCTCTCGTCAAAATGGAAAGAGGATTTGTTGCACACGTTTGCTTTGTTTCCTGATGACAGTAGACCAAAGATGCTTTCCTGAATCCTGAACATCCAACTGGAGCAATTAGAAATAGAAGTTGAGTTCTATATTAGCGTTAGTGCACACGCTTTAACATATATGTATTGTGGTTTACATTATATAGTGTATAACATCAAAACATTTTGCTATCCTCCCAGATATTCAAGCCCTGTTTGTGCACAGTTTTTACTCTGAAATATAGTATCAAAGTGTTTTATTTAATAGAGAACTCCAGTGATTTTTCTTATTTCTCCCTTTGGTAGCAATGATGTGAATATGTGTAATGAATGCAGTAGCATACTCACTGGTCGCCTTCATCTGCTGTTTTAAGCAGAGCTCCATTCCCCTACAGCATCATGTGACTGCATTTGTGACCTGCTGAATTGTACAGTGTCTGCAGTGTGGAATGGATGTCACTTTTTAAATTTTCTTTATGCAATTCCGTAAGACTCAAAATGAGGGTGATTCTCATAGACTTATATTGAGAAAGCAACCCCTGCTCCATACAGCAGACACTGTGATTTGGCAGGTTACAAATGCAGTGACGTGACCACCGTATGTTACCACACTCATTACAAATACACACGTCATTATTACCAAAAGGAAGAAATAATAATAATCTCTAGAGTGCTCCATAAAGTACCTGAATTATACAGTTTTGTGTGTGATTTTACTGTTCATAACAAAAATGTCTCAGATTTGTTAAATTAAAAGTTTTAATGTTTTTGCAGCCATTTGCCGTCATTCCTGTGGTGATGGATTCTGTTCACGGCCCAATATGTGCACATGTCCTACCGGTCAAACAGCACCATCATGCGGCTCTAAATCAAGTGAGTTTACATTGTTTTTGATACTAACTTTTTTAATGCAAATCAAAATTTATTTATGACAGTAACCTATGTAACTATGTATAAAAATGGAAAAGGTTAGCAAAGAGATCATGATCTAATAATACCAAGAAGTGTAATGCTCAACAGGAGGGCATCCTCGACATGTAGAATAAAGAAAGTTTGTACACTGACATAGAAAGGGATTCTTTACTGCATGAGCAATGAGACTCTCTGCCAGAGAAATTGGCTGATGGTTACACTGACGAGCAAAAGGGTACCAATGTTTTAAATTTTTGACTTTTAGACTCCATACCTCACCATCCACTACAGCTTCGAACATGAAATAAATTTTACTTGCAGCAATTTATCATATGGTTAGTTATCTAGATCTGTGCATTGTTACCGTTTTGCTTCTGGTGGTGGAAAAATCTTTTTTTTCCAGCATACTACAAATTACGACCTATTCTCACATTCCCTAATAGCTCAGTGTGTAATTAGGTTGATTCCCAAGTGAAATGTCACTGGTTCGAAATGAGGAGCAGCCAGGAAGAAGATTTCCCAAGAAAAGAGAAACAATACCATCCTGCTCATTGATAGCGATCTCTCAGCCAAGAAAATTGCCAAACTCCATCATGTGAGTGCCATGACAGTTAGAAGAATATAAATGAAAGTCCATTTGGTCAACAGGGAAGAGGTGGACACTCAGGCAAAATATTGGAGTAAACAAGTCGGCTTATCACAAGGTCTATCAGTTCTAGTGTGACAAACACTGCAGTAGAGGTGGCTCGTATGCTTCGTAATAGTGAGATCACAGACATCCATGCAAGCACCGTGCAAGACACATTACACAAGTGGTCCAAAAAGGTGACTTAACTTCAATATTGTCATAAAAAGTGTTGGCTCGAGTTTGCAAAAAGAATGAAAACTGAACAGTAGAAGATTGAAAGCGGGTGATTTGAAAAGATGAGATGAAAGTCAATAGACTGGATTCTGATGGGAACAAATGGGTCTGTAAGAAGCAAGGGAACAAGGGGTTAACAGATTGAGAAAGTAAAAGTTCATTGGAGGAAACCTGATGATATGGGGCTGTTTTACAGCCAAAAGCATTGAATACATGACCAGGATCAATTCATGGTCTCAATGCTCATCTATATGTGAATATCCTACAAGATGAGTTACTTCGTACACTCGAGTACTGTGGGTATGAAAAGGACGTCATAGTGTTCTAGCAGGACAATGACCTGAAGCATATGTAGAGATTACCAAAGAAATGTTTCAAGGACAATGAACTAGAGGAGCTGGATTGGCCGTTACAGTCCCCAGACCTCAACCCAATTAAACACTTGTGGGAAGAGTTGAAGAAAAAGCTGTATACATTCCCAAGTGAGTCAACCAGTATGCACCAACATTGAGAACGTGTAGAAGAGACCTGAGATCCGATTTTGGTCATGACATGCTAATCTATAGAATGACCAGATGGATTCAGGCAGTGTTGAAAGCCAAAGGAGGATTAACAAAATAATTAAAATATACATTTTTAGAAGCAAAACTATAACAATGCAGTGACATGACAAGAATCTGCATAACTAATCATAAACTAAATAGTTGCAAGTCAAATATATGGATGAGATAGCCAAGGTATTGGCCTAGAAAATGATGGTAGTGTTAGGTCTGAAGCTTTAGTGGATGGTGAGATATGAAGCCGGAAAGTCAAAAGTTCAAAATATTGTTACCCTTTTGCTTGTCAGTGCAGTTCAATCTAAGAATTTAAAAGAAGCCTGAATAGCTTTAAATAGTAATTAAACAAGTTATGTTTACCAGATTACTGGCAGTAGGTCATTGATCTTTGGATTTATTTTGATTTTCATATTTGAAGTCAATAATACATTTTTCCTAAGATGGAGAAAATTGGACTTGTTTAAACAATTATTTATAGTAGATGCTTATATTGGACCTAAAGACTTTTAAAGCATGTTCTCTATGAACTGGCAGAATCTAATGAAGAATTTGTGAAACTTTCAAATAAGCTTAAGGCCGCAAAAATAAAGGGCTATTAGTTTTGAAACGCTAGCCTAGGTTATGGGCATGCTTATTTCATCATTCGCTAACCGTGCAGTGGTCTGAACGAGTGCCATCCAATGTTTTGTTGGGTAGTACTCTGCTCAGTGTTATATTATGGGGCAGTGCCGACCTGCATTTTTCTGCTAGCTGTGATTGACAGCATATATATTGGATGGCATGTACCCATTCAAGTCAATAGGTGTGTGCAATACATCCAAGTGAAGTCCAATGTATGCCATCTATCTTTTCCTAGCCTGTGCTCCGATTCTCTCATGCAACAGTATCAGATCACAGTAAATGACACTCGACTCAAACTCTAATCAGAGTTTGAACCGAGTGTCATTAACATAATCGGGACTATTTTCTCACATGAGAGAATCTACATCGTCTGAGCAAAACCTTAGTTTGTAATATTGAGACATTGTGCTCCTTGGGGGCAATCTCTCAGAAGTTTTTTTTATACTAAACTAATTAAAGTTCGAAGAAGGATAATTAGAAAAAACACAAGTTTGTGACTGCAGACAGAATACATTTTATGGCACTTCTGATTGTGATGTCTGGGTGCTCAGTTAGGGTCCAAGTCCGTCAAGTTATTTTTTTCCACAATGCTAAGTCTGTCTTCAGTCACACAATAATTTCGAACCAGGCACTCCAAAATATGTATTAAGAAAAGTCTTTTATTTACAGCATCAAGTTCAGTTCAGCTTTTCGGTCAGTGCTTGGACCTTTATCGAGAACTGATAAAATAAAGAACACAAACATAATTTATTTTAGAATACAATATACAGTAACAATGAGGGTCCTCATGATTGAAAAATACAAAGTTACAATATAATGAAAATAACGTGAATCAAATTCAAGGTGCTGAAAAATATTCACATAGTCATATGTCAAATTAAGTTATCTGTGGTCAGACCTCGATCCCATACAAAAATATATATGTCAATCCCCACTTGCGCAATGATATAAAGGGGATACGTATGGTTAGAGTCCTAATCCCACATGTAAATAATTGGCCTAAATATCCCAGTTACTTATCTGCTTTGACTGGTGTTGATCCCGTCATATTCAGTATTCAGTTTTCTTCTTTGTCATCGAAGATCTCTTTATACAGCTTCATGGCTGGGTAAGCAATTTTTAGTCCGTCTATACGTTATTTTTTCGTTTTTCATGCAAATTATCCACTCGGATCCCTATTTCCTCCTTCCTATTTTCTCCAGATTCCCTTCTTCCCTTTTTCTCCAATTTTTGTTTTTGCATTTGATTCACATTATTTTCATTATATTGTATCTCTATATTTTTCAATCATGAGGACCCTCATTGTTATATTGTATTCTAAAAGAAATTATGTTTGTGTTCTTTATTTTATCAGTTCTTGATTTAGGTCCAAGCAGTGACCGAAAAGCTGAACTGAACTTGATGCTGTAAATAAAAGACTTTTCTTAATACATATTTTGGAGTGCCTGGTTCGAAATTATTGTGTGACTGCAGACAGACTTAGCATTGTGGAGAAAAATAACTTTATTTGCCTGTGTGAATAAAGGTCCTGGGGTTAGACTCAGGCCCAGCAACTGCTTCACCTCTTGCAAGCACTGAATTTTGTGCAAGTGCAAGTGCACTCATGATAATGTGCCTAGTGTGGGTTGTCATCTCGCTCACGCCACACATCAGTGAGACCATTCCTCACATTAGGATAACTACTTGGTACTCACCAAGCTAAGAATTATATGCTTGCAAATGCCATAAAGTCCTCTATTTCTTGGTGTTATTAGTTTAAGAGACTTCCACCAGACTCTCTTTATGGGCTCAGTTGACCTCGTCTAATGTGGCATGAGAACATAATTTGGGATCTCCACTTTACTGGCTTTGAATAGAAATGTTCAATACAAACCCAATCTGAGGTGTAAATTGATTTGAGCTATAAAGAAGGACATTTTATACCTTTTAATCAATGACTAACATGAAGCTAATTTCATTTTGGTAGACAGTATGAGTTACATACAATACATTGATCCAACCTTGTAGAAATAGGGAGCTCAATGTCAATCACTATTGACTGACATTAAGTGCTATCAGGGGTGTCTTAGGGAAGATTTAGCCAGAAGTTGAGTGCATGACTGTAACTGGAAAAGTTTGGCGTGGTATAGAGTAGTGCCCAACTCATTCCACTCTCGTGTCACCAGTAAGTAGTATGGTTCCAGTCCTGTGTAAATGTTGTGTGTAGTTGTTAAATTCTCAGATTCTACCGGTATTATTTACATACACATAGAGAAAAATTGCTTAATGTTGGTGTTAGGTAATTTTATTTAGAAGAAATAACAGAAATGCTAAATCTGTATTTATGAGACTAAAATAAACTGTAAGATACAATGTAGCACAAAGTTTAAAAAAAAAGAGAATTTAAAGTGATTTTAACCGGTCATTTTTTAAGCTCTTGAATATATTTCTACATCCTGCAAAGTGGTTAAAGTGGATAATAATCACTGAAAAATGACACACTAAAGTCAACATACTCTAATAATTGGACTCATACTCATTTTATTCTGGACAATCTCCAAGATGCGTGATGAAAATAATAAAAATAAATGTAATTTATGATTTAAATTTAATTTACCTCTAAATACTAGGAAACCAACTGTGTTCATCTCTCCTCTCGATATGAAGACTCAGTGGAAATATTACAGACAACATAAGAACAAATGTAGGAAATGTCATCTTAAGGTTCATGCGAGCTTGTTTTCCGTTACAGAAGCGTGTGTTTCTTCCAGCTTGGAAAAAGTATTGTGAAACCATGTCTTTAGCGTCTGTTCGCTCTTCTAATCTAAACTACAAACTTCAAAGTATTTGAATGAGCTTGGTGGAAATGGAATTAAAAGTTGGCAAGAGCCGTATTCATTGAAATCATTTTCTTCAGTTGATTTCCTACCCTACTTTTTGGATGATCTAATTTCCTATACAAGTTGCAAAGCAAAATAGTTCCTTCAGTTAAGGAAGCTATCTAAGACAACACATGTTTTATAATTTAATGAACATTTTCGATGATGTTCAAAAGAACTAAATGCTCCAAAAAAATTAAAGGGAACATTTAATCATCATAGTCGGATAAACTTCAGTGATTTCAATATATGATGAATAAGCAGTAGACATGAGTGAATCAATTTAATTCAAATTCGCCTCACATTTTCAGGAATTGCATTTCAATATAAGTAAATTGCCTATAAAGACTGCCACCTTTTTGCCCATTGAAAGACAGCATAACCAGATACGGCTCACATCAGCTTGGCTATGAATAGACAGGCTTACCCATAACACTTTGCCACTCTCATATTGTTTGGCATAGGCCAGCTAATAAGGCTGGACTATCATAGCCTGTATAAAAGCAGAAGCAGAGAATGCAGCAGTCATTTTGTTGTGAATCAGGATACCTAGAGGGCATTGCAACACATAGCTTAGCCATAGAGAAATCGAGGAAAGCTATGCATCAGTGAATAATATTGTGTGTTCTAGAACTGCAGTGATGAAGATTAGTGTATAGTGTTTGTAGAAAAAAGAATAACAGAAAGAATAGATAGATAGATAGGAGAGTTGGTAATGATTGAGCAAAGTGGCATTTGTTACCCATTTTTTAGCATTCATGACGAATGAGGCCACTAATATCAAAAAAGAAAAAGAAAAAGAAAAGAAAAGAAAGAAAGATAGAAAAAGAAAGAAAAAAAGAAAAAACTAATTATGTGACTGCCTCAAAATGTGTGTCACAAACTACTGATTAATTTCCAGACCCATTTTATTAGTCAAATTTGATATCAATATATGCCTGTAATGATACTGGTGCCTGTTTATGCTGCAGATTTATGGGTGTGTATCTGACATCTCTTGGTCACTCATTTTTGGGACGTGTTAAAAAAATTCAAACAAAAATTAAAAAAGAAAATACTTTTAACTCTGTGACTGTCTCGCAAACTAAACATGTCACAAACTACTCCTTTTTAGAACACCAGTATAAATAGTCAAATTTGACATACTTTTGCTACACCAATATTGTAAATCCAAACAAAAGGACACGGCAGCCCTCTGTAAGCGCCAAGAAATATGCAAACATGTAATGTACAATATGAAATTTAAACTGCATAAATACTATCTGATATATACTTAGAAAAAGGAAGGTTCTTTGCGCAAAAATTGGCCAGTTCTTGTGTGCCCATCAACCACGGCAAGGTGACCTTTGTTTGATGGGACCCTATCCTAGTGTCTTGTCTCTCCTGGACTAAAAGTCTACAAATATATGGACAGATAGGATCTGGAACTAATTAAGACCAACCTGTGGCTGATGGGTGAAGAGCACAGTCAGAATACAAGCCTATCTACACAGCCTTGTAGTAGCCATTTTTTGCTGATTTGGGCATTTCTTAGTCAGTCCTTTAAGGCTATGTGCGCACACTGTTTTTTTGTGTGACCACAAAGATGCAGCGTTTTTGTGCATTTTTTGCAGCTAAAAAACGCACAAAAATGCACCCACGGGAAAAAACACATAAAAAACGCATGCATTTTTGCACGTTTTTTGCTGCATTTTTGTTGCTGCGTTTTATCTAATTCATTGCATGGGTGAAAAACACTGAGAAAAACGCAGAAATAATTTACATGCTGCATCTTTGTGGTCACCACAAAAACGCTCCTCAAACAAAACTGCACAGTGCGGACAGCAAAAATGAAAACTCATAGACTTTGCTGGGGGAGCAAAGTCATGCAGTATTTAGACCAAAAATGCACCCGAGAAACGTACAAAAATGCCGCGAAAAACGCACCGTGTGCACATAGCCTAAGGGAAGAGGGTCTTTGTGGTTCAAAACCATGGCTAAAGTTAATTATAATGTATGTATTAGTGGTAAGGAAGAGGAGGGTGTTATGTGCATCACTCATCTAAGTCACAGCAGGATGCTGTTACCTCTAACAGTAAAGGTGGCTTTACACACTGCAACATTGCAAACAGCATCACTGTAACGTCACCGGTTTTGTGACGTAATAGTGACCTCCTCAGCGACATTGCAGTGTGTGAAACACATCAGCGACCTGGCCCCTGCTGTGAGGTTGCTGATCACTACACATCTCTAAGGACCAGTGGCGTAACTACCACGGTCGCAGCGGTCGCGATCGCGACCGGGCCCGGGAGGTCAGGGGCCCGGCGGTCGCCAGGCAGATAAGCAGTCAGCTCCTGTCAGTGTGAGAGGAGTCGCGCTGATCTGTCACAGACCACGCGGCCTCTATTTGACCCGCTGCCGCCGCTGACATCGGGCCCCCCTGCCTGGTGTCAGCGGTGGCACTGGGGCCCCCTACCTGGTGTCAGCGGCTGCGGCGTCACCCCCGTCACCGCGCACAGTAATGATGAAGCATAGCGCGGCCGGTGCCGTGACGTCACTCCCGAGCGACTGCTGTGCTGAGTGCACAGAGTGCAGGACGGGAGGACGCCGACCGCAACACCGGGAGAACGAGCAGCGGGGAGGACAGCAGCGGTGGAAGCAAGAGAGAAGGTGAGTACTTGTTGTTTTTGTTTTTTTTTTCTAATATAAGTGAGTAAACGGTGGCCAGAGGCTTGGGAAGGCAGTTCTGGGGAAGCTGCATTATTATACATGGAGGCCTGGAGAGGCTGCTTTATACATGGAGGTCTGAGGAGACTTCATTATATATGGAGGCCTGGAGAGGCTGCTTTCTACATGGAGGTCTGAGGAGGTTGCTTTATACATGGAGGTCTGGGGAGGCTGCATTATTATACATAGAGGTCTGGGGAGGCTGCATTATTATACATGGAGGTCTGAGAAGGCTGCATTATTATACATGGAGGTCTGGGGAGGCTGCATTATTATACATGGAGGCCTGGAGAGGCTGCATTATACAGGGAGGCCTGGAGAGGCTGCATTATACATGGAGGCCTGGAGATACTGCATTACACATGGAGGCCTGGAGATACTGCATCATACGTGGAGGCCTGGAGATACTGCATTATATATGGAGGCCAGAGGAGGCTGACTGCATTATTATACATGGAGGCCTGGAGAGGCTGGCTGCATTATTATATATGGAGGTCTGGGGGGCTGCATAATACAAAATGAAGGACACCTTATAAATGGAATATGGGGCGGCATAATGCAATATGAAGTTTTATGGGGTTTTGTTATAATTCATATAGGATTATGGGGGCTACATTATAATATATGGAGGACTATGGAGGCTACCTTATACATGGACTATAGGGGTGCATTATAAAACATTGGGGACTATGTGGTGCAGTATAATATATGGAGAACTATGGGGTGAATTATAATACGTAGAGAACTATGAGAAATTCATGATAATAATTAAAGGGCTACTTTATACATGGAGGATTATGGGGGTGCATTATAATATATGGAGGACTATGTGGTGCAGTATTATATATTGAGTACTATGGGGTGAATTATAATACATGGAGGACTATGGAAGGGTATTCTAATATATGAAGGGTTATGTGGGACCCTTTATACTATATGGAAGGCTATGTGGGTGCCATTATTGTATTTGGAGAACTATATACAAGGGGGGACAAAGATACAAGCAGGGGATGGGAACGTTTTGTGCTGAGGGAAAAAGGCTCTTTTCCCTCAGCACCCAGCTTTCCCATGCTCTGCTATACATCTTCTCTCAGCACCCAGCTTTCACATGGTCTGCTATACATCATTTCTCAGCACCCAGCTTTCCCATGCTCTGATATGGGAAAGCAGGGTGCTGAGGGAAAGATGTATAGCAGAGCATGGGGAAGCAGTGTGCTGAGGACAAGATGGATATCAGAACATAGGAAAGCTGGGTGCTGATAGAGGGATTTCAGATAATGGGAAAGGTGGGTGCTGTGGGTAAGAGCCAAGTGTCAGCATCATTATCCTGTACCCCGAGTGTCAGTGTCATTATCCCGTACCCTAAAGGCTACTTTACATGCTGCGACATCGCTAGCGATCTCATTAGCGATGTGAAATTCTAGAGCGCAAGTGCGATCTTTCGAGATCGTACATAGGTCATTTTACGCATGTGCGATCTCGACAGGTCGCACTTGCGATCTAGAATTTCACATCGCTAATGAGATCGCTAGCGATGTCGCAGCATGTAAAGTAGCCTTAAGTGTCGGTGTACGTGGAGGGGGGGCCCAGGTCTGAACTTTGCACCGGGGCCCATCAAACTCTAGTTACGCCACTGCTCAGGACCAATCTTTGGTCCTTTGTTTCCCACTGTGCAGCATGATCCCTAGAAAGTCTCAGTGTGTAAAGGGGCCTTTACAGCGACTTCGTTAGCGACTTCCCTTTCAAAAAGCTGCTTTACAATGTCCCCAATGACTAGCTAGGTCGTTCTACAGGTCCGGATCGCTGTTGCGTCGTTGGCCAGGTCTGCCTGTTTGACAGCTCACCAGCGACTCACCAGAGACTTTGTAGCGATCCCGGCCAGGTTGGGATCGCTGGTGGGATCGCTAGAGAGTCTCAGTGTGTAAAGTGGCCTTAAAGGCCCAGTCACACACAACGACTTACCAGCGATCCCGAAAACGATGCGACCTGATAGGGATCGCTGGTAAGTCGCTGGGAGGTCGCTGGTAAGATGTCACACAGTCAGATCTTACCAGCGATGCAGGAACAATACAGGTCGCAGTAGCGACCTGTATAACGATCTCAGCAGTCACTGTGACCCTGTCACACAATGTCTAAAGCTGGGTTCACACTAAGCGACAGCGACAACGACGTCGCTGTTGCGTCACCATTTTCTGTCACGTAACAGCGACCTTGTAAGTCGCTGTTATGATCGCTGCTTAGCTGTCAAACACAGCAGAAGCAGCGATCATAACGTCGCTGTGCTACATGTGCAGAGAGCAGGGAGCCGCTCTTAGCGCTGGCTCCTTGCTCTCCTAGGTACAGTACACATCGGGTTAATTAACCCGATGTGTACTGCAGCTAAGCTACATGTCACATGTCACAGTGCAGAGAGCAGGGAGCCGCGCACACTGCTTAGCGCTGGCTCCTTGCTCTCCTAGGTACAGTACACATCGGGTTAATTAACCCGATGTGTACTGCAGCTACATGTCACATGTCACAGTGCAGAGAGCAGGGAGCCGCGCACACTGCTTAGCGCTGGCTCCTTGCTCTCCTTGCTACAGTACACATCGGGTTAATTACCCGATGTGTACTGCAGCCACATGTGCACAGAGCAGGAGCCGGCACTGGCAGCAAGGGCGGAGGCTGGTAACGAAGGTAAATATCGGGTAACCAGGGAAAGGCCTTCCCTTGGTTACCCGATGTTTACGCTGGTTACAGCTTACCGCAGCTGCCAGACGCCGGCTCCTGTTCCCTGCTCGCTTCATTTCGTCGCTCTCTCGCTGTCACACACAGCGATGTGTGTGTCACAGCGGGAGAGTGACGACCAAAAAATGAAGCTGGACATTCAGCAACGACCGGCGACCTCACAGCAGGGGCCAGGTCGTTGCTGGATGTCACACACAGCGACAGCGACGGGACGTCGCTGCAACGTCACAGAAAATGGTGACGTAGCAGCGACGTCGTTGTCGTTGTCGCTGTGTGTGACACCAGCTTAACACAGCGATGTGTCCTGCCCAGCAGGACATCGCCTTTGAAGAAAATGGCCTGGACCATTCTGCAACGACTAACTATCTCACAGCAGGGGCCTGATCGCTGGTAGATGTCACACATAACGAGATCGCTAACGGGATCGCTACTGCGTCACCAAACGGTGACTTAGCAGCGATCTCGCTAGCGATCTCGTTATGTGTGACGGTACCTTAAGGTGGCTTTACACACTGCAACATCGCAAACAACATCGCTGTAACGTCACCGGTTTTGTGACGTTATAGCGACCTCCCCAGCGACATTGCAGTGTGTGACACTCATCAGTACCTGGCCCCTGCTGTGAAGTTGCTGATCGCTACAAATCGTTCAGGACCATTCTTTGGTCCTTTGTTTCCCGCTGTGCAGCAAAGTCTCAGTGTGTAAAGGGGACTTTACAGCGACTTCGTTAGCGACTTCCCTTTCAAAAAGCTGCTTTACAAAGTCCCCAATGACTAGCTAGGTCGTTCTGCAGGTCCGGATCGCTGTTGCGTCGTTGGCCAGGTCTGCCTGTTTGACAGCTCACCAGAGACTTTGTAGCGATCCCGGCCAGGTTGGGATCGCTGGTGGGATCGCTAGAAAGTCTCAGTGTGTAAAGCCACCTTAACACCATCAGTTTGAGTAAGCAATTTGCACATCCTTCCTCCTCCACAACCATAAAAGTTGATTGTTTTGATTACAGACTTTCAGTTCCCTTAATGACCTCTATGCCTTTTATTATCCCTAGCCCCTTAAGCCACAACACTCTGTGTGCTTAGGAGGATATTTCATAACAATGTCTCCATTTGATGTATTGACTTAGATAAATAGTTAGAGTTTGGACTTGAATGAGATGAGGTGGAGGATATGACTCAAATGCCTAGCAGTGTTGGTAGTAGTAGTAGTAATAGGGGCACTGTCAAAAAAGATGGTGGTGGCCCTCTGAGTCAGGGCAAATCTTGATGTGGGAATCAGGAGGGGGAGCAAGGATCCAAGGATATCTCCCACACAAAGGTCCACTTCACATGTTTGTGTCTCCAGTACATGTGGTGTCCATTTTCAAACGTACCGGAGACACATTCACACACATACTAATAAAAATCAATGGGGATCTTCACACCTCCATGTTTTCCACATATCTCCTGGCTCCCCAATGTGTTTCATACTACTAGACTGTTCTGCTGCTATCCAGGCTGTCATTGCTGGTCCTAAACAGCCGCACATCTCTTTGCCTGCCCAGTAATTAGCTCTGCTCCATCGTCACTTTGAGATGTTAGTAGGAGTCCTCACAAAATAGCGCCCATTGATCATGGAGCATATCATATGCTAGTGCTTTTTCACTCACTTTTAATTTTGGGTAATCTTTTTAGCATTGCAAAAGACAGTTAATCGTTTTTATTAAAAATAGGTATTATTAGAACACTTATTCAGAAAAGGATGTGTACAAATGTACAGAATTTATAGCATCTACCTATTTAAGTTATATCCATAGGACACATCAATACATGGTGCCCGCTGCCATTAAATGACAACCGATCTGCTAAATGCAAGTAAATCAGAGGTTGTTTAAAGGGAACCTGTTTCGTATAAAAACCATATTAATCTTCAGATATTGGGTTAATCTGCAGGTTAATAGAGTTTGAATCCTACCCGTCTCCTGTATATTGAACCCTGCTGGCACAAGGAAATTAACTTTACTGCTCCCAGCAGCGTTCAGATTTCAGTCATGGGGACGGCGCTGACACAGATGATTCAGCGGCTGTAACTACACCTCCCACTGACAGTTTCCTCTAATGCTAAGCTGCTGTCAGTGAGTGCGGGGGTCGTAGTCAAAGTCGCCGCTTTCCATACACAGACCAGTGACTGAACCTGCCCCAGCGTTGCCCCTGTGACTGAGACCCAAACACTGCCGAGGGAATAAAGTTAATTTCCTCCTGGCAGTAGGGTTCAATGTGCAGGTGCCAGGCAGGTTCTAAACACTATTAACCTACAGATAAACCCCGTATCTGCAGAGTAACAGTGTTTTTACATGTGACAGGTTCCCTTTAATACCCTGTTTTGATATTCCTATGTGTACATGGTTACACAAAACCTAATAATGAGATCTAACGCAAAATAAGGACACAAGACAGAATTGGAACAAAATGGCCGTGATGCCTTTATTAAGGGGTTGCTTAAATAAATCAACTTTGAATAAATATTCCTCCATAAATACTTAAATAATCAATCTATTACTCTTAATGATACCCAGCTTCAAACAAATCCACCCCCCCTTTTGAACGGGGAGGGTAATTGTCCCCACTAATCAAGGCATACGACAAATGCAAATATAAATGGGAGGGCGGGAGGGCTTCTTCTCAGATTCTCGTCACAGGAATGCCGAAAACACCTGATGCGGGACTTAAATATCCCGCTCCCACATAACAACAAGACCACCAATCAGCAAATAGCTTCAAAAAATGGCACGCAGTGGCTCTGACCAATTAAAACCCAGCCACCCGCGTTACCAGGGCTGGTACAACTAAATTAACCCCTACAACCCCTAATGAGCAGCAAAAAAGGAAAGGGGTTGGGGTAAAGCGTAAAACCCAGGTTTGTGAAACCATGTCGCCTCCGGATTAAAGACTCCGGAGGCTACCAGAACAATCATTAATTTGTTTGTTCTAATAATAAATCATGGAAAAAGGACAAAAGGAAGTGAACATAAATCATACCTATAGTTTACAAATGTACTTTAAGGAAGTAAGTACACATTAATATAGATCAGGGACATAAAGATGTGAAGTTATTTCAAAAACTAAGTACACCTTCAATTGGTCCTGCCCAGACTGATGGACAGCAACAATTGCGTCTCTGAGATTAGTGTTGATTTCTTTCCTTTCCTTGGCTTTGTGTGGAGAGTAGTCAGACAGGCGGGTCCCTGGCGGCTTCTCCCCTCCCTCTGCTGTGGAGTGACAGATCTCTCTCTATACATGCACACAGGGAGAGACCCGTCAGTCACTGGCAGCGGGTGGGGAAAAGGCTGCCAAGCGGCTGTTAAACTATGGTTTTATTTGAAATGCTCCATATTTTCAGATTTAAACATAAATGGTTGATACATGCGGCCCGGTTGCCTTTATTGAATCTGGCACACTCAGAAGGTGCCCTAAATTTATTGGGTGGGGTGCACATTTTAATGAATTTGTTGCCTTGTACTCCATTTTTGATGAATCAATCCTTTTGTTTGTTTTTTCTTGCTAATGTTGCTTATCCAGATGTTTTAGATAATTCATCAAATGTGACTTTGACCAAATGTCACACTACAGACCTACCTCAGAGTAAAATTTCAATATTGAGCATATTTTCAACTTTTTTTTAAGGATTTACAACTTTTGATGCGTGGTGTCCCAGACTCTCTTTGTTGAAAGTTGTGTTAAGTGGTGCTTTTTGCTTGGTGCGGTCATGGATTATAACCCTGTTCTATTGTACTTCCTCCCTGCTCTTAATTTTCTTCCTGAACCTCTTCTTGTCTTATCCTGTGTGTTATGTGATGGAATTAGTTTGTTTCCCCTTGTCTGTCTTTTCCTGTGGTTTCAACACACTCCTGTCCCTTCCCTCCCTGAGGGAGGGGGAATTAGATCAGGACTGTTCAGGAGCAGAGCCAGGAAGGAGACTTGGGGGTACTTTGTACGCTGCGACATCGCAAGCCGATGCTGCGATGCCGAGCGCGATAGTCCCTGCCCCCGTCGCAGCTGCGATATCCTTGTGATAGCTGCCGTAGCGAACATTATCGCTACGGCAGCTTCACATGGACTCGCCTGTCCTGGGACGTCGCTCTGGCCGGCGACCCGCCTCCTTATTAAGGGGGCGGGTCGTGCGGCGTCACAGCGACGTTACACGGCAGGCGGCCAATAGGAGCGGAGGGGCGGATATGAGTGGGATGTAAACATCCCGCCCACCTCCTTCCTTCCGCACATCCTACGGAAGCCGCGGTGACGCCGGTAGGAGATGTTCCTCGCTCCTGCGACTTCACACACAGCGATGTGTGCTGCCGCAGTAGCGAGGAACAACATCGGACAGTCGCGTCAGCGTAATTATGGATTACGCCGACGCTGCACCGATGATACGATTACGACGCTTTTGCGCTCATTAATCGTATCATCGAACCTTTACACACTACGATGTCGCATGCAATGCAGGAAGTACTACATTTTCAATTTGACCCCACCGACATCGCACCTGCAATGTCGTAGTGTGCAAAGCCCGCCTTAGGGATGCTTTGCACGCTGCGACATCGCTACTGCGATATTGTCAGGGTCAAATTGAAAGTGTAAAGCCTAGATGCGCCGATAAACGATAGCAAAAGCATCGAAAATCGGTGATCTGCGTAGTGTCGGTCATTTTCATAATGTCGCACCAATAGGAGATACGATGTTGTTCCTCGTTCCTGCGGCAGCACACATCACTGTGTGTGAAGTCGCAGGAGCGAGGAACATCTTCTTACCTGCGTCCACCGGTTATGCGGAAGGAAGGAGATGGGCAGGATGTTTACGTCCCACTCATCTCTGCCACTCTGCTTCTATTGGCCGCCTGCCGTGTGACGTCGGGGGCAGGTACTATCGCGCTCGGCATCGCTAGCCGATGCTAGCGATGTCGCAATGTGCAAAGTACCCCTTAGGCCTCTCCACTATTAGGAGTATCCCTGAGAACAGGGATAGCATAGCGCCCCCTAGCTTGACAGACCACTTAGGCATCCCTCTATCCCAAAGTCATTGTGACATCATATTTGTGACATTTAAAGGCATTTTATGCTAGATTTTTGGCGAACACTTTTTGAAGAATTGACCCAAACACTTTAACATTAAACTTCCAACAGTTCTCTTAACTATTCTTCTGAAAAATAATAAAATGAGAATTGTTCTTGATGATTTTCAGATTACATGATTTTTATGTTCATTATGCGTCATTTCACACAGGCAGTATTTTCATTTGTCTGTAATAACTGTCCTTTATATTCTCAACTATTCACTATTTCCCAGTCAAGAATGTTGACTTTTGCCAAATATGGCTAAAAAAACATACACATTAGTCATGTTCTAGACCAAAGTCATAACATGCATAGACACATTTTATTTTACTGTCTTGAAAATTTACTACATGTTGACTTCAGCTAGTGAATCTATATACTATGTTCTCATCCACTTTCAAGTTGTAAACCACCACCATGAAACTGAATCTTAGATTTAAAGGGGTTATCCGGCTTCTTTTGACTTTTTTTTTTATTCCCCTATTGGGCTACTTTGGGGCAGGTAAGTAGATAGTGAGCACTTACCTGCTCCGCTGTCAGCCCCTCTCCCCCGGCTCAGAGTGGTCATGTGACCGCTCCTGCCGCAATTTTGCTGCTTCCTGTCATTTCATGTCAACATGGGCAGGACCATGTTGACATGCAAATCTGGAACAGCATGTCGCCTCCCTGCTGGGCGGCTACAGTGCGATGAGCCCCGCCCCCTTTCCCTACACCCTCCCACACATTCCCCCGCACCCCGTACTCTCCCCGCAACCTCCCCCTGCACTGCTGTGGGGTCCGTGACCTGGGGGAGGGGCCTGCCTGCGGCTGCCGTGGTGTCACCGCCAGCACCGGGCCCCTGCTAAGGATCGCACATTCAAATGTACCGGCATCACAGATCACAGATGCCGGTACATTTGAAAGCGCTGATGAGAAGCAGCGCAGCGCTGCTTCTCATCACTGTCCCGCTGTCTGTGTCTGACAGTTCAGGACAGCGGTGACATCACTACTTTGTTGATATGGCCAGACCAGACAGCGTGTGAACGTGCAGGAGCGTCGGGGACCGAGGAGCGGTAAGTATGTATTCCCTACATGTGTTCCCTATGGGGGTAGGGGGGGTCGGTACACAGCGCCGTGTCTGTGTGCGTGTGTGCGTGTGTGTGCGGTGCAGAGCCCTGTGTGTGTGTGTGTGCGTGTGCGGTGCAGAGCCCTTTGTGTGTGTGTGCGGTGCAGAGCCCTGTGTGTGTGTGCAGTGCAGAGCCCTGTGTGTGTGTGTGCGGTGCAGAGCCCTGTGTGTGTGTGTGTGTGTGTGCGGTGCAGAGCAGAGCCCTGTGTGTGTGTGTGGTGCAGAGCCCTGTGTGTGCGGTGCAGAGTCCGATGTGCGTGTGCGGTGCAGAGTCCGATGTGCGTGTGCGGTGCAGAGTCCTATGTGCGTGTACGGTGCAGAGTCCAATGTGCGTGTGTGGTGCAGAGTCCAATGTGCGTGTGCGGTGCAGAGTCCGATGTGCATGTGCGATGCAGAGTCTGATGTGCGTGTGCGGTGCAGAGTCCGATGTGGGTGTGCGGTGCAGAGTCCGATGTGCGTGTGCGGTGCAGAGTCTGATGTGCGGGTGCGGTGCAGAGCACGATGTGGTGTGCGGTGCAGAGCCCGATGTGGTGGAGAGTGCAGAGCCTGATGTGTGTGTGCGGTGCAGAGCCCGATGTGGTGTGGGGAGCAGAGTCCGATGTGGTGTGGGGAGCAGAGTCCGATGTGGTGTGGGGAGCAGAGCCCGATGTGGTGTGGGAGCAGAGCCCGATGTGGTGGGGAGTGCAGAGCCCGATGTGCGTGTGCGGTGCAGAGCCCGATGTGTGTCTCGGGAACAGAGCCCGATGTGGTGTGGGGAGCAGAGCCCGATGTGGTGTGGGGAGCAGAGCCCGATGTGGTGTGGGGAGCAGAGCCCGATGTGGTATGGGGAGCAGAGCCCGATGTGGTGGGGAGTGCAGAGCCCGATGTGGTGTGCGGTGTAGAGCCCAATGTGGTGTGCGGTGCAGAGCCCGATGTAGTATGGGGTGTAGAACCCGATGTGGGACTGTTATTTTCAATGCTGTAGTGATAACAGGTCAGGTGCTGGGGCAGAATACTGACAGGGAATGTGTGCAGGGGGCGGGCAGAGGGCGGGCAGGGGGCGAGGCTGGACAGTGAGGCCGGGCAGGGGTCGAGGCTGGACAGTGAGGCCGGGCAGGGGTCGAGGCTGGACACTGAGGCTGGGCGGTGCCAGCTCTGACTGAGGTTTTGCACAGGAAGTGGTCATGTTTGCTAGAGCTGAATGTAAACACGGAGCTGCAGAGAATAAAGTCATAATTCAAGAGGAACAAAAGATAGAAAACAAAAAATAACAATGTAGGGGTGATTTATATGACAATACAGCACAGATTAGCTTACCAAACATTTTTGAGTTTATGTCGGACAACCCCTTTAATAATCCTATTTATGGTATTAAGTATTCTACAAATGGTCCCTTGATTGAGTTAGTCATGTATGGGCTCTTGTTGACTTTTCCTATATATTACTAATGGAATCTTCTACCATTGGCCTGAGATCCAGATTCTCAACCAGTCGTACATATACCCTGGGGGTTAAGTGCCATTATTTACAATTTAGATGTTAATCAGTCTATTCTAACATGCTATGTATATCTATAATTGGCGGATGCTTTGAAGTCCATGTATCTCAATTTTTGGTTGAGTTAATCAATTTGGACTCAGACTAATATGGTCATTAATAGACTCAAGCACAATGAAAAAACAGCTCGTATGAACTGATTATGCCATGACATGGGCATACACGTATTTTGACCCAAGCTGGGTTCCTATCTGCGTTGGGGCATTGTGTTTGATTGATTCGTATTAGGATCAGTCTCATAATTAATGAGAGCGGAAGTAGAGGGGCCTCATTGCATACTGGCAGTCATGGGTAAACATAGAAATTGTCATACTTTTCTCAATGTTCTGTTACGAGAAGCAGATGAGAAACTAGATGGCATGTGACTGCAAATAGGAAAATTGCAATACTTGTAGTCAGATGACGACCTCTCAAGCTGGCAGCAGAAGGGACTCTTGACAGTGTGCACACTGTCAGGGTTCAGCAATCTGCGGTTATGGAAAGTCACTGGGGAAATTTTTCTTCATCCCGGGAAAACCCCTTTAATTCCCATTGTGCATTGCAGAAATACAATCAATACGACCAATTTATGATACAATCAGGCAGAGTTGTAAAAAAGAGTCTGGAAGAAAAAAAATGGTATTTTCTGCCAATAGTTACAAATCAGAACACAGCTTTGATTTCACCCTAACAGTGTAAGAAATTAAATCTGAGCTCTGATTAGTTGCTATGGGCGAACAAAGACATTTTTGATAGTTGTTGCTCACTGTCTGTTTCTTCAGTTTGGAGCCTTGTTCTTGGTGTCCAAAACAAGTTGACTTAAAGGGGAACTTTACTTTCAACAAACTTGACTTAAATCAATAGCATAGGTGATCATAAGAAACATTGTAATATATTTTGTCAGAGAAATCAGTTTTCCTTCTCCACTTATTAGCCTTTTTCCCTCGCCCTCCTACTCCCTGAACTTGACATCCACTCTGAAAAAAAAACAACTGAAATCTTTCATACTTTTATACATTTAATAGTTTTTATTTACCAGATTTGGGATTAAGGACCAATAAAAATAGCCCTGGAATAAGTACTGAGCCTTCTGATCCTTCCCTGCTCTGGGCCCAGTAGACTTATGTATTACTATCAATTACTAACAGTGATTTCTCTCTTGGCTTTTTATACCATTATACTCAATAATTCATATTTATAGGTAGAATCTCGTGTCTCTGGCAGTGATCAGGTCTGGAGTGGACACAGCCTGACAGACTAACCAAACCTTTATTACCACGAAAGTTCAACAATTAATTCCCTGACAAACCATAAGAATGTGTAGAATGTCTGGTTCATTCACTCTAGACATGTTTATAGATATGGAAGGTAAGACTCAGTTATTTGGGATGCTTACATTAGTAAAGTTATGATTTCAGTATTGTCATGGCATGACCATTACACGTTGTATATAGTTTTTAACCCTTACTTGCTACTATATTTATCTTTTTGGGGAATTCAGGGGCACTATGACTTTACAATGTTTGGGTTATTTGAAAGCCAACTGGAAACGTATGAGGAGTGGAATGGGATGTCTTATACTTCTAACCTGTTATGGATCTAATCCTGTTTTTGGCTAAGAAAGATTCATGCAGAAACATTGCTGTATGACTTCAAGCTGATTGTACTGTACTTCGATGTGAATGTGATAATGAATTGCAGCTACACATAAAGGTAACTCTTTGTGTTTGTAGCAAGTGCCCATATCACTGTACTTGTCATGCGATGGTTGGTTCTGCACGCACTTGGTGGTACAGCGGCATCAGACTCTGTTCACACTAGAGTCTGACAAGCAATGTGATGCTTCAGAGTTGTTCAGCCAGAGCCGGGCGTTGGCTTATTTAGGTTCACTGGTCTTCAGCCCTGCTGAGAGTTAATTCCTGCAGACTGATGAGCAGGAACTAGGAACTCAGGTGTCTAATTGCCATGTGCAGCCATATCGCTTCTAGCTAAGGTACTGTTTTCTTCTAGTATGTGCCGATAATAGTTTCAGTGTAGCGTCAGCGATTCCGGTCTTAGTGGTGATCCAGTTCATGGTGTTCTACTGTTGTTATTTTGAGTGGTGTGGAAGTTCCCCTGTTGTGCGTTTACTTCCTTCCCTTTTCTTTATTCCCCTGTACACGTATAATCTCTCCTTTGTGTTTGAGTGCAGTGTGTATGAGGTTTTTTTATCGCTTGTCTGTGTCATTTATGTGGGGTTTTGTTACTGTGTTTTCAGCCCGCCCCAAGGGTGGGGTAGAGGGGGAGTAAGATCAGGGCTTGGACAGGAGTTATGGTCACGCTGGGAGCTGAGACCTGGCTACCATCAAGCTTACCTCTGAGATAAAGGACAGTGCAGGTCTCGAGTCTGAGGGCCAGTCTCAGAGCCCCTGTTCTGTCATTTCATACCCTGTGACAGTACTTTAAAGGTAAAAAAACAGCCATTACTTGTAATGTATAATAACAGTTAGTTTATTTATGAATTGATTATATTACTCCTAGGTTAATTTATTTAGGAATGATACTGGCATACTCTGATTCTAAGTGTTATTCCTTTTATATATGTACATTAAAGACCATATATTATATATGTATTACGGAACACACACTCCATGCAGCTACTAGTTTGACATTAAGTAACAAAGGGGTCAGACAAGAAGCCATATCATCCATTGAAAAACTGAATAATAGGAGACCAAAATATTAAATCGTTTTCAAATATATTGTGTAGCATTAGGAAAACGAAAACTATTTAACAAAGATCGTCTGAAATTAGCTTCCAGCTCTCTTCTGTTTCAGTATTTTGACAACTGTGTGAGACTCTCTGCTGCTGAGCTGGTAGATGCCCCTATTATTTGGAGGTAGACTGGGAAAGGGCAACATTCAATCACAGGACAGATGTGTGCTGCTGTCTTATTGCCCTCTCTTATTTCATGCTCAATATTATTATGACTATTATTAGAAAGAGGCAATGCAATATGAATTGCATTATGAGCAGCTGAAGGAGGGTGGAAACAGCAACTAAGGTACATATCAGGGGCTCAAATGTAATTGGACAATTTTATTTTACCATAAATAAAATGTTAATTTTTAAACCTTTGTATAGAATCCTTTGCAGGCAATGACTGCCTGAAGTCTGGAAGCCATGTATGTCACAAAAACCTGGGCTTCCTCCTTTGTGACACTTTCTGGCCTTTCCTGCAGCTGACTTCAGTTATTATTCATTGTGGATCTTTCTGCCTTAAGTTTTGTCTTACTGGAAATGCATGCTCGATTGGGTTGAGACCTGGTGATTGACTAGTGATTGCAGAATGTCTGATAACACCGTGTGGTGAAATATGGCTAATGACCGATTTGATTAAATCTAGTGCAGTGATGGTTTAGATTTGATACAACTTAATAGTAGTCAATTGCTATCAAGTGGCCGGTGCCATATATTTATCTGAAAGTGGGTCTCATATCTACTATGTTCATCCCTACACCAGGAAACATTTTAGACGGCATGTACTATCTCTACAATTTATTTTAATACCTAAAGAGTGGTTTCCATTTTACTATTAGAAATTATTCAAAGTTATATTTTAATATTTAGGGGTTTTGTTGCCTTAGGCAAATTGTATTCGGTCATCACTCAGAGGCTTCTTATGAAAAGGCTGATAAATAACAATATTCAGTATGAAGTAAAGACCTAGCTTTCTGTGGGAAGTGAGCAAAAGTTTCACCATATTTGCATTTCACATTCACTGTACTTTGGTATGAATGAATTAATTCATTCATTCATTCACTGTGTTTCTGATTGAACAAAAAAATCGGTAAATCAATTCTTCATTGCATTCTATAGACCAGTGAGTCAACAAAATGGTAAAACAAGCCAAATCCTGTCAGATGTGACCACAAGACTCCACTTTGACATTCAGATGCTATATATGATCAGCTCCCCCTTCACACTTGGAACTTCACATACAATAAATTATTACCAGATTTTGGACTAACATTGATAAACTAAAAGTTAAGCCTGCATTTTTGTAATGCTGAACTAAATCATCTGATTTGGTAAAGAGATATATTTGAGAAAGGTTTCAGCTACTGTTACTTTATGTTTTTCCCAGAACTGATAGGTCTTCTTTAAGGAACACTCTTAAGGCCCCTTTACACACTGAGACTTTCTAGCGATCCCACCAGCGATCCCAACCTGGCCGGGATCGCTACAAAGTCTCTGGTGAGTCGCTGGTGAGCTTTCAAACAGGCATACCTGGAAAACGACGCAACAGCGATACGGACCTGCAGAACGACCTAGCTAGTCATTGGGGACGTTGTAAAGCAGCTTTTTGAAAGGGAAGTCGCTAACGAAGTCGCTGTAAAGTCCCCTTTACACACTGAGACTTTCTAGCGATCATGCTGCACAGCGGGAAACAAAGGACCAAAGAATGGTCCTGAACGATTTGTAGCGATCAGCAACTTCACAGCAGGGGCCAGGTCGCTAATGTGTTTCACACACTGCAATGTCACTGGGGAGGTCGCTATTACGTCACAAAACCGGTGACGTTACAGCGATGTCGTTTGCGATGTTGCAGTGTGTAAAGCCACCTTTAAAAGACTAGACCCAGCCTCCAACCAATCATTTATCTCCAGGAAAGGTGATAAGTGTTAGTACTATCGGCAATCTGACCTCCAGGAGCCCCATGGGTCCTGAGAACAAAAATATCTGAGCTCTGTACTCAGGTATCTCCATCAGTCCCATAGACAACGAATAGATCAGTAGAGTGCATGTGAGATTATCACTTCATTTAATTGGGAGAAGTCAAAGTTCTGTTCCTGGGATTGGTTTTGGTCTGAAAAATCAGATTCCAGAATCAGACACTTACCTATCCAAGTGATAAGTGATCAATGATTATGTTAGGTCAACCCTTCTATTCCCTGACAGAAGTATTGACTTTCCTAAAGGTCAATTTTGAGATCACAGTTCAAGCAAGTATCATCAATTATTATAGAGAAGGGGCCAATACATTAGTTTATGACTTTGTTGTCTCTTCTTTTTCTACCAGTGGCCTTTGTCAGTAGTTTTCCTTTGGGTTTGCTCAAGTTGACTATATGGAAAGTGCATTGTGGAGCACCAGGCAATAGGTATATATTGCTACTCACTGTTAGAGATGAGCAAACATTTGGATTTGGAGTTCGGGTGCTTTACATATGAACACCACTCACAGAAACATCGCTGTGCTCAGGTACACTCGGTACTCTGCCGAGTGCAAGCCTCTTGCAGTGTTTGAACGGGTCACACTGGGGGTAACAACATGATAGAATGTAGTGTACACCCCCAAAAAATGGAAAAACCCAACCTGTCCTCGCCCGGAAGTGATCTATTTATGGCTGGTTACATGAGGACGGAGACCCGAACTGCCCAATTACTGACCTCCATTGGGGTTCAGGTCAAGTTCTGGTCCCAAACCGATTTTATTTAAAGTTCAGTTGACCCCACCGAACCGAACTTCCACGGGTCCACTCATCTCTACTGACTGTGACTGAGCAGTTAAGCTTTTGATTATTATCAGTAAAATAAAAAGCTTTATGGTTCAGGAGTGATGGTCATTTAGTGTATCCAACACAGACAGCTGTTTCATTCTTCTGGGTCTCATCAGCAGTTTTGTGGATTCTGGTTCTGGAATGGAAGTGGTCTCTAAAGCAGGACCCACCCCCATATAGAGAAAAGCTGAACAGGTCCGCTGTTTATGACATGGCCTGGCAATCCTTTCCTAACTGATTATATTGAGAATATCCAACATTATTCACTGGAGATAGGATAGAAAATTGGAGTGCTTATATTGTGTAGCTACAGTTTTCCAACAACTACGAGTAAGCATGATAAATACGAAAGAGCAGGAATTAGAAAACACAAAAATACAAAAGATGCAGGAAACGTAGTACATTTATTATATTTATTGAGAGGTAATGAACATGCATCTGTTTTAGTAATTGTAATGTAATTTATTACTTAATATATTAGTATATTTTTTATTGAAAAACAAATCATAGTAATATAGTAAAATTCCTGGCATCCAACAAGTAAGAAAATATGATAATCTGCTGCTTGTTTCCAGCACATAACTGGATTAAAATTGTGACATTTCACAAAACCAATTCTGAAATTCCTAATGACCCTGAATGCTTAAAAATCCACAAGCTACCAGGTCCTAATGATACTACATTAAGGAAATATTGCTGTGGATGGTGTGCACCTTCTTGTACATTTTTGAGTCTATTTTGTTGACTGTCTCCTAATGTAACATTTAGGCCTCATTTATACGTCCGTTTTTCACTTTCTTTTCGCTCATTATAAAAATTATGGAGACGTCCTGTTTTAAGCTGAATCATAGATAAAAAAACAGCCACCATATAAGTCTATGAGTCCATGAATATCACAGACAGGAATGCCATCCATGTATGCCGTTCATTTTTAAAGTCATGATCAGCAAATATCAGAGCATGATTGCATAACTGCATGTCTTTCTCTGAATTTCTGAGGCGTTTTAGAGAAAATTTACTTTAACTATATGGCCGGGGAGCATAGATGGAAACAAAAATAATCCAGAGCCGCCCCTCTAACCAACACTTATCAGCACTGATAGAGGTGATTGAAAGGTTTCTCCCTCAAGTGCACATAGAAAGAGATCTGTCAATCACTTCTAGCAAAGGATAAAGGCCTCTTTACACGCAATGACATCGCTAACGAGATGTCGTTGGGGGTCACGGAATTCGTGACGCACATCCGGCCTCGTTAGCGACGTCGTTGCGTGTGAAACGCACGAACGACCGTTAAAATTACTCAATCAAAATTACTTACCTTATCGTTGACGCGTCATTCTATACCCAATTATCGTTGCTGTTGCAGGACGCAGGTTGCTCGTCGTTCCTGCGGCAGCACACATCGCTATGTGTGACACCGCAGGAACGAGGAACATCACCGTACCTGCGGCCGCCAGCAATGAGGAAGGAAGGAGGTGGGCGGGATGTTCTGCCCGCTTATCTCCACCCCTCCGCTTCTATTGGGCGGCTGCTTAGTGACATCGCTGTGACACCGCACAAACCACCCCCTTAGAAAGGAGGTGGTTCGCTGGCCACAGCGACGTCGTTAGGCAGGTAAGTACGTGTGACCGTTCTTAGCAATGTTGTGCGCCACGGGCAGCGATTTGCCCGTGACGCACAACCGACGGGGGCGGGTGCTTTCACCAGCGACATCGCTAGCGATGTCGCTGTGTGTAAAGTGAACTTAAGAGCGAGCCAGGGGCAGCACTGTCTCGTCTCTGGCTGTGGTCCCCACTGGATACTGAAAGTTTAATTTCTGTGAAGCACAGGAGCGTTTCAGTGAAGAATATACATGGCTGCAATTGTGCAGCCAGGCTCTGATTTATTCTGCCTATAGTGTGGGCAACAAGAATCAGATGGCAATATCCTTCAAAGGGAACCTGCAACTATATTCATGCTGCTCGAACAGCAGGCAGCATGAATCAGAGCCTGGCTGTGTGACAAATGGTTTTCTCTGAAACAATATTGAATTCAGTGAAAACAGTTGGAAAAACTGGGTTAAGACTGTACAGTAGTAAGAGACATGATTAGTTTGAAATGGCCCTGTTTGGCTTCTTCCCGCCCCACTGCAGTTGATTAAAATGTATCTCCCTATTTAAACACATGGGGGAGTCCTGTCAATCAATTGGAGCAAGGTGGGGAGAAGCCAAACTAATTGTCGCAATTTCGGATTTACCAAACTATCATATCAAACTATGGTTGACTAATTCAATAAGCAAACTCAATTTGTTGCATGATTGGGGTTAACTAATGCAGAGATACTCTCCAGGTTATTAGCCATGTTGTGAGGTTGCATGGTATTCCTCTTAACCTTGTGTCTGATAGGGGGGCACAATTCGTCTCCAAGTTCTGGAGAGTCTTTTATAGCAAACTGTGGCTTGACTTGTCTTTCTCCTCTGCCTACCACCCTGAAACCAACTGATAGACAGATAGAAAGGACAAACTAATCTTTGGAACACATTTCAAGGTGTTTCCTTGCGGCTCAGCAGGAGGACTGGTCGTCATTTCTACTCCTTACTGAGTTTGCCTTTAACAGTCGACTTAGGGGTACTTTACACGCTGCGACATAGCTCAAGCGATGTTGTTGGGGTCACAGTGTTTGTGACGCACATCCGGCGCCGTTAGCGACGTCGCAGCGTGTGACAGGCTGGAGCAACCTAAAACAATCGCAAAAAAGACAAAAATTGTTTGTTTTTTAGAGGTCGATTAATAACAAAAAATCGTTGTCAGGTAAGTAGCGATGTTGTTCCTCGTTCGCTGTGTGTGACACCGCAGGAACGACAAACAGCTCCTTACCTGCGTCCACCGGCAATGCGGAAGGAAGGAGGTGGGCGGGATGTTACGTCCTGCTCATCTCCGCCCCTTCGCTTCTATTGGCCGGCTGCTTAGTGACGTCGCTGTGACGCCGAACGCACCTACCCCTTGAGGGAGGGATTGTTCGGCAGTCACAGCGACGTTGCTGAACTGGTATGTGCGTGTGACGCTGCTGTAGCAATAATGTTCGCTACGGCAGTGATCACCACATATCGGCCGTACGACGGGGGCAGGTGCTATCGCGCTCGACATCGCTAGCAATTGCTAGCGATGTCGCAGCGTGTAAAGTACCCCTTAATCATTCTACTGAAATCTCGCCTTTTTTGTAATTATGGTTTATCCCCATTTTGGTGAATTCTCTAGGATAATTTCTGAGTGTCCTGGGGTGGAGATTGCCAAATGGAAGCTTGGGGATGTCTGGAGGGAGGTTTAAAAGAATATTGGTTCCACTCAGACTCGCCACACATGGAAGGCTGATCGAAAACATTCAGTGGGTCTTTTATTTAAGTAGGTGATATGGGTTTGGTTGTCATTCAAAAATCTCAAACTCAAAGTACATTGATGAAGTTGAGTCCTAAACATCAGAGCTCTCCTGGTATCTGATCCCGGAACATCTTACTGCCCAGCCTCACGGCTAATCCATGAGTAGTGACTAGCATCACATTAGTCAGTTCTTCCCCTATAGTCCCCGGGAGGTTGTCTCTGAAACGATGAAGCATTTCAGACTAAAACATACCTTGCTGTAACAGTGCAGCCAGGTTCTGAATAGGTGGTGTTTTGGGCAGAAATAATCTGGTTACAGATTCCTTTTAACATTGCAATGGGTAGAAGAATCTTTGCAAGTTTTTTGTACATGTGAATATCAGAAAGAAATACTGATGGTAAAAATTGACATACTGACCAAACACTAATGAAAATCTGGTCCAAAACACTTGTGAAAAATCTGTCCTCTTTTCACATGTGAATGAGTCCTTACTTCCTCTAGTTGAATATTTTTTTTTTAGTATAGCTTGTAGTAGCATATACAATATTTAGCTAATTAGCTATTAAAGTTGGGAAATATATGACTAAATTTCGATTTGAACCATTTCTTTTTTTCTTTTTTCTAAAAAAGGCTTTATTTGCCATTTTTTAACACAATGAAAATATTAATAATAACTACCATTAGAATCAATAAATATCATTTATGTCCACTGAAGCCAGTTCCGTGTCTTAATTTTATGTTAATATTATGTTGCCTAGAAAAGAATTAGCAACTAAAGAATCATATCCATACCCTCATTACATATAACCTCATGCAGAACACCCAATCATACCGATCCCCACGTCCATCACCCTCTCCCCTGGAGTGTCTTTAACACCTTCTGCAGTCACATGATAGAACTAAATATTCAGAAAGCTCTGCTGGGAATCCTATTGGACAGTGCCTGTTATTCCTAACCACCTTCCCCATACATTATCAAACTTCTAACCACACCTATTCCTATAGAGGACGTTAAATATTGGGATATATTTATTGACTAATTGCAACCAATGGAGAATACAGGGGGCTTCCGTGAATTTCCAGGCTATCCTTAATCTTTTCAACCTTTCTGTAGTATAATAAACTCTATTTATAAATTTTATCTGGACCAAACAGTACCTAGTACTCAACACTGAGGAATCAAATGTATCTTCCACCTCTCTCCACTCCTCCCTTGTCAAGTCCGGTATATCTGTGCCACCCCAGCAGCAGTCGAACTGCTCAGATCCGGGGTTGCTGTGGCTTGAGGGTCTCCGGACCCGGGGGCTTGCGGCCACTTCAAATGTAAGGGGGTATTTAGAGGGGATGGATGTTCGTGACGCCACTTGCGGGTTGCGGTAAACGGGAGTACCGCCACTGCCGATGGGAGTACCGGGGCAGTTGGTGGGTGGCATCCAGATGTCAGTCCCACCGCAGGTAGGGAAGGTCCCGGATAGTGGGGATTTGGGGAACCGGTGGCTTGGCCTTGGGAAGCAGGGTGCAGGGGTCAGATTACTCACTGTGGTAGTTGTGGTGCTGGATCAGGTGGATTAAACAGACACTCACACAGATGGTAAACCAAAGTCTCTAGGCACCGCAGTCTCTACAGGGGGAGCCCGTCCAGGTCCCGCTCCCACCAGTGTCACTTGGTAAGTCCGGAGCCCTGCCTCCGTTCACAAATTGTTTTACAGTTGTGGCCCCTTGGCTTGAAGCTTTCGGGGCCCCGCTACCCGTGTGTATGGCAGCTGTGCTCTTGGTCGCTGGCACTTGGGAGTTCAGTGGATTGTGTATTTTGGAGAACCCTATCCCCCGCGGTGTGCTGATGCCTCCAATCTCTGAGCTCTTGGGGAAAGTTCATAAAGAGACTATCCTCCACAGGTTAATTATCAGGTTGCTTGAAGCTACTCCCCGATCTAGGGTCCTGTACCCCACCGTGCTCAGTACCGGTAAGGTGGCTGGGCTTTCCGGTGCCAACAATCCTCCTAGATTGCGTCTGTTACACTCCTGTCCAGTGTTCTTAATACTGGTCCCCGACTCCTGTGGTCCCGGACCACCGTCTGCGACCCAACATGTGACCTCCCTGGGAGCTCCAACTCCCCCGCTCCTCACTCTCTGTGGGCTAACTCTCTTCTCCTTGTCTCCCCTCCCACCAGTCTGCCTGACCCCTAGGTGGGCGGCCGTGCTCCAACTTGACCAACCCACTGGTGTGTCTGTCCAGCCCTGGTGTGAGGTGTGGTTGGGATTTGTAGTGCAGATGTCAGTGACACTGTTGATGAGAATCTGGAGCCACAGTTGGTAGGCCCTGCACCCTGGAGTACAGGATGCAGTTCCCTGTAGCACCCTGATACAGTCAGGGGCGCTACATATCCATCACCCATTCACTTAAGCCTTGTCATAAGACTTGACAATTTGAACCTTTCCTGGGCTTCTTTTGTACACCTCCCTCATTGGGGTACTACATTGGATAGTGTAGCCCAGGATAATTAGCCCTAGGACCTGGCTGCAACATCCATTTATACCTATGCCACTAATTATTTACATTATGGTCCCTTCTACATATTGCAAAAATATTTTCCCATTATAAAATCAAAGATTGACTATAAAGGACCCACATTTTTTAAATAAAAACTCTAATTAAACATTATATCTATCATATATACCACCATGTTTTACTTAAGATACAATAAGTATAAGTATAGTATAAGTAAGGTATATATAAAGAACAACATTTCATAAGACAGTGAATATACACTGCTGGATTTTTTTCTTTTGTTTCAAGGGAATCTGTCAGCCGGATTTCATAGAGAAACTATTTATTTCTAAGGGCTCACTCACACTTGCGCTATTTTGACGCAAACGGAATCCGTCACTAATGTAGTACAGTTCATTTATTTACAGTGGAAGCACGACATCGTGTGGACACAATCGGGTACTGCATGACACACACACGCGCCATAGTAACGCGCTTCCACTGTAAATAAATGAACTGTACTACATTAATGACGGATTCCGTTTGCGTCAAAATAGCGCAAGTGTGAAACTAGCCTAAACGTAGCAATGCCTTTATATGTTCAGTTGATTCCTCCATTACTGAGAAATCCGCATTGAATTGATATGCAAATGTGCAAATGAGGCTGAAGGGTTATTGTAGATCTCAAACCTCTATCACTCCAGCTCTATTCCCTACCCAGTGCAACCTCTTCCTGCTTGATTGACAGCCTATATGCTGTGTGACATCAGGCAAAGGACACATCAGTTAAGCAGAGGGAGGCAGGATTGGGAGGGGGATAGAGCTGGAGTGCCAAAGGATTCAGATAATCAAAAGCGCTTCAGCCTAATTTACATATAAATTCAAGTGCTGATTTCTAGGTAACACTCACTGACCATGTAAACATATTGCTGATATTGTGTTTGAAAGAGCTATATCTGCATATGAATAGTTTAGGGGGTTACTTTTTGCTGACAGACTAAATATTGAACTTTACAGTAGATGGTAGTTATTGTTGTGTTGTTTTGTAGACAGAGATGACCATATATTTGTATAGCTCTGTATAATTTATTACTCAGATAGTAAAGCCATCCAAGAAAAACGTTATGAGTTACCGTAGATATCTTTTATTGAACTGCACAAAATACATGTGTACTAGCATTTGGGTATTATAATATCTTCGATATATGCCTTTTTGGTGATAATATTATATACGGTAGTTTATGTATTGCTTTGTTATTTACTTGTGTCCTATAATGTTTCCACCATTCTATTTGCAGTTCAGCAGTGTAACATCAGATGTATGAACGGCGGCACCTGCGGCGATGATCACTGTGTTTGTCAGAAGGGTTATACGGGAACACATTGTGGCCAACGTAAGTACCTTTTTATTTAATATCCACTTATTATATTTTGATCTCCCACAACTGCAAAATTCATGGTGGTTATTATATTTTGCTTACCAGAGTTTAGTATATTATCAATAACAAGGTGTTCTGTTTCGACCCTAAACACCAGTGGGATGGGTTCCTCTGGGTGTTTGATGTTATTCCTTTCAGATTTTTACCATTCATGTCACATACCCTCAGATGATACTGGAATCCCAGATATAAAGCAATAGCAAGGAAGAATTTAAGCATTTGTAAAAATAAAGTTTACATTACTGGTGGAACTGGTGAAACATATATACAGTAGGCAGCAGGAAGAACACTTGTTGTTCTTATCCTATGTTTTACTGTAATATCAAATACATAAGGCAGAACATTGCTTGCTAGAAACATCATTTCAGCAGTATGGCATGCCTGACTTGAGTACTCTATTCTTTCTATCTGTTCTTCACTAACCACAGCCCACTTCCATGCGGTACCCATGTCCCAGCCTAGTAAGTCCAATATTTCCAGGTTTGTTCTACATGTTGCCTCTTCAGCCCCACTTTGCCTGTGCTGTCTCAGGGTTACCCACTAATGACAGCTATATTGGGAACCCTACTGTACCCACTGCAGCTGAGCTCTCCTTCCTTGTCTGTTCCATCTCACAGGATCCAGGATCAGGCCATAAAGATCCAGATTGACACTTTATCCAGGATGCAGCCTAGTCTGTCACACTCACTGTCACTGATTTCAATGCCTTTGCTCCACTACTAATTGCCGGCTCACTCTAAAAAGGAGCTACTGTCTTCTTACTCCCAAAATCTCTTCCTATTTGCAGAGCTGGCTAACTGTTAACTGATTGATTCTCTGTATCTACACTTATACATTCACTTTCCCAACTCAAATGAATAGAGGGGCATTTAAGGGTTATTCACTACTTGGACAACCTCTTCTCATTTCCCATAAAAAAGCTTATACTCACCTCCGGTGCTGGCACGGTTCCACTGATGTCGGAACTCGCGTTCCTGGGGCCCATGTGACATTGTTATGATACGCGAGCACCGCAACCAATTGGCGCCGGCTTCATTCTCCCCGCCTTCGAATGGTTAAGTAATTAACATGAAGTGACCACTGTGGCTGCCACTTATTCCCTGTTAATTACTTAACCATATAAAGGTGGGATGAAAGAAGCCAACATTGATTGATCGCGGGGTTGCATATAATAACAATGGGCCCTGGGAACGCAAATTCTGATGTAGCTGGAACCGTGTCAGCACCGGAGGTGAATATAGGCTTTTTTATTTTTATGGGGGCACGCATGGGGAATGAAAGGAGTTGTCCAAGTAGTGAACCCCTTTAATTACATCCTAAACGATTGCATCAAACATCAAAATATTGAAATTGCAGCAATAATAAGCTTTTCAGTAATACAAGGTCTTCAGGAGGGCGTTTCTTCTCTTCCCACACTCTTACATTTATTTTTTCAGATTGAGCTGGACAAACAACCCTTTGTTTCACAAAATACAAGTGTAATACCATTTTTTCTTCTGCAGTCCACATTGCCAAAGTGTAAACAAGACTTTAGCTCGATTTTGCTTTGCAGAAATCAAACATGTCCTCACACATTAGGCTATGTTCACATCTGTGTCAGTACAAGTATCCGTTAGTCTAATATTCAAGCAGCGTGTCATCAAACTATGAAATAGTCTCCTTAGCTTTCCAATGAGACCATTCAATGCATTCTTCGGGAGGTGGTGCAAATATATAGTATAGACATTGTCTGTGCCAGTCACGAATTGGGCTGAACAGAAGAGCATTGTTTGTTACATATAGCTCCCAGGTGTTGGTGACATGGTCATGGTCCATTTTTGTTTGGCCCTTACGGGACTTGTCTCAAGTTCTTATGTGGTTAAAATTGCAAAGTGCTTGGGAAAATAATCAACATCTTAAAAATCCTCACAAGAATGGAGGGAACTTTAGTTACATAGTGTTAGGGGTACTGTACACGCTGCGACATCGCTAGCAATTGCTAGTGATGTCCAGCGTGATACTACCCGGCCCCGTCGCACATGCGATATGTGGTGATTGCTGCCGTAGCGAACATTATCGCTACGGCAGCTTCACACGCACATACCTGCTCGGCGACGTTGCTGTGACTGCCGAACAATCCCTCCTTCAAGGGGGGTCACAGCGACGTCACCGAGACGTCACTAATCAACCGGCCAATAGAAGCGGATGGGCGGAGATGAGCGGGACATAACATCCCGCCCACCTTCTCCCTTCCGCATTGCCGTCGGGACGCAGGTAAGGAGATGTTTGTCGCTCCTGCGGGTTTACACACAGCGATGTGTGGAGCTGCAGGAACAACAAACAACATCGTACCTGTGGTCGAACCGACATTATGGAAATGAACGTCGTTACACAGATCAGCGATATTGTACGCTTCTGTGCTCATTCATCGTCGCACCTAGGATTTACACGTTGCAATGTCACTACCGGCGCCGGATGTGCGTCACTAACGACGTGACCCGGACGATATATCGGTAGCGATGTCGCAACGTGTAAAGCCCTCCTAAGAGTGTGTTCAAACCGAGTCGTTTTGTTGAAGTTTTGAAGCAGAAACTTTGCAAATCCTTCTCGAAAACAAAATACTCCTCAAAAAGTTATGAGGAGTTTCTTTTCTAAAAATTCAGCAAAAAGAATCAATGTTAACACACCCTAAGGCCCCCTTCACACGCACGTGCCTCCGGTACGTGCTAGGTCCGTGCCCGCATGTATCGGAGACATGGGCACACGTAAACCCATTAAAATCAATGGGTTTATGTGAACGCACGTGTTCAGCCATTGGCCGTGCCTCCATGTGGAGCAAAGGTGAGCCCGTGTGCTCCATACAGAGGCATGTCCATTTTTCTCCGGCAGCACGGGTGTCACGCGGCCTGCACACGTACCACACGGATGTAGTGTGGATGCGAGCCCACGTGACACGTGCCAGATAAACACACATGTCATTGTAAAAATAAAAAAAACACATCTCTGCCGCAGCTGTCACCTGCATCCAACCCCCAGTGAATTTGAACAACGCATCTTCTTCACTGGGGGCCTGAAGCAGCGTCAGCGGGGCGTGGCCTGTGCCGGACACTGTCATTCAGCACCACAGACCGCTCCGGAAGAATCAGGTAAGGCGGGACTTTCCATTCTCCGTGTGTTATACATAATAACACACGGAGAACACGCATGTGCCACAAACACGGCACACGGGGAGCAAACCACCCCTTTAATATGTCCGTGAAAAAACGGTTCGTTATTTTCACGTGCGTGTGAAGGGGGCCTAAGAATATGTGCGCACATTGTCTGTCTTTTTCATGCACATTCAGCAGCAAAAACCATCTGAAAGACTTATCAGAGAATGCTCAAAATGATGAACATACGTATGCATTGCTTTGTATAAAGAACTTGCTGTGCATATGTTCAGTCTTTTTAACATCTTTTAACTGCCTTAGGTTTCCAAAGGCTAGTGATGGACGAACCCAAACTGTAAACTTCGGGGTTCGTAGCAGACACCTGGTGTCCGTGCATGGACATCGAACACGGACTTCTCAGAGAAATCTGTGTTACTGTTCGGGTTTGGCCACTCGGATAAACAAAAAGTGCAAAATGGGATTAAAGCAGGACAGTTATAATTACTGAGTCTCCGCGTGGCTGTCACACTGGTTCTAAGTCCATACATTAAACCTCATGCATATTCATGGCTTTCCCTGCCTACCCTCTGTGACAGCATCTGTGATTCGTTGCAGTAAGACTGCCAGTGTGATGGCATCTGTAATTGGTTGCCCTCACGCTAGCTGTCTTTGTAATGAATGTGGAATGTAAAAATAAATAAATAATTTGGGAAAATGGCATAGGGTCCCCCGTATTTTGATACCCAGCACAGATAAAGCAGATTGCTGGAGGCTGCAGCCCTCAACTGTGTGTTTTCTTGGCTGTATACCAAAATAAGATGGACCACATGCAACTTTTTTAAAATTATTTAAATAAATAATTTTAAAAACCGACAGGCGGTCCCCTCAATTTTGATACCCAGCCAAGATAAAGCAGACAACTGGGGTCTGGTATTGTCAGGCTGGGAAGACCCATGGTTATTGGACCTTTCCCAGCCTAAAAATAGCAGGGCGCAGCCTTCCCAGAACTGGTGCATCCATTAGATTGTGCCAATTCTGGCACTTACCCGGCTCATCTCGATTGCTCTGTAGTGGTGGCAATGGGAACAATATAAGGGGTTAAAGGGAACCGGTCATGTAGAATATGTGTTCTGACCTATCAGCAGATGCATTTGTGCCTTAATTACACTTCCCTACCCATCCCTGTGTTATAAAATTGTGTAATATGAAAGTAATAAAAAACGTTTTATTACTTTCATATTCCCTATGTAAATGAGCAGGGGCTCTAGCCCCATGGGTGTCTCATCGCCCTGTGGGCGTCTACATGCTTTCCATGGTATCACGCCCCTGTGGGTGTGATACCATGGCTTTACATCAGCGACGTGACCGTCGCTACTTCAGAATCTCGAGCGTGCGCGCGCTTACCATTCTCGCTGCCTCATCCTGGTACTAGCTTTGCAGCTTCTGACTGCGCATGACCGGAACCGCAGGCGTCTTCTGAGAATGCGCAGTGCACGTCAGAAGCCGACATCAAACACCAGGATGAGGCGACGAGAATGGTAAGCGCGTGCACACGCGAGATTCTGAAGTAGTGACGGTCCCGTCGCTGATGTAAATCCATGGTATCACTCCCACAGGGGCGTGATAGCTTGGAAAGCATGTAGTGGCCCACAGGGCGATGAGACACCCATGGGGCTAGAGACCCTGCTCATTTACATAGGGAATATGAAAGTAATAAAACGATTTTTATTACTTTCATATTACACAATTTTATAACACAGGAATGGGCAGGAAGGTGTAATTAGGGCACACATGCGTCTGCTGATAGGTCAGATCGCATATTCTACATGGCAGGTTCCCTTTAATGGAAGGTGTAATTTGTTGAAAAATCACAGCTGTCATCAAGTCCGCGGATAGTAAAAGGGAGTAGTCTATTAGACCCACCTTTACTAATTGTGTAAGTATAAAAAATAAAAACAAACAGAGAAACCGCACACCGTTTTTTAAAATTATTTATTTAAATAATTTAAAAGAGCCTCATGAGGTCCTTTGCGTTTTGATGCACAGTCAAGATAACGCACACAGCTAGGGCTAGAGACTCCAGCTATCTGCTTTATCTGCGCTGGGTATCAGAATACTGGGGACCCTACGCCATTTTTTCCAATTATTTATTTATTTTTACACTCCACTCTCAGACAGCTACTGTGAGGGCAACAAATTATAGACGCCGGCAGTCTGACTGCAACCAATCACAGACTCTGTCAGAGAGGGTGGGTGGGGGAAGCAGTGAAAATGCATGAGGTTTAATCAGCGGACCCTGAAGCAGTGTGACATCAGTGTGGGAGACTCAGCAAGTATAATTGTCCTGCTTTAATCCCCATTTTGCTAAATTTAACAGCTCCCTAACCCTTATTACTAACACTAATTTATGACATTTAAGTTTGGGTCCCTTAGACTTATATGGGTTTTGGCATCCAGGGGCAAGTTCTGGTTCAAGTTCGGTCCCAAACTGGACTTTTTAATCCAGCTTGATCTGCTGAACCCGAATATCTGCTGGTTCACCCATCTCTACCAAAGACGTCGGTTCACCCATCTCTTCCAAAGACGCCAAGCGGTTAAATGAATTGATATGTCCATTCTTCTGGTGTATTCTGCGCTGTACATTATAATAAATCAATGGGAAAGTCATTACCCCCATATAGTTTTTCCCCTTAAATAAAGACAAGAAAATAACCAGACATCTTTTGAAGTGTTTTGCCACCAATTTTGCTAACAAAATTGCTTTTGCATCTTCATTATTCAATTAAGTAAAAAAAAAATACTTACAAACAACACAAATTAAAGACAAATACCATGGGGACACCCTCCAAAAACACAAAATTGTTGGGAAAATACTCAGAGAGGAACCAAAATAACAACATAACAGACACTTCAGGAAAAAAATTTAAAGTTTCGTGAAGCGCCTTCTGCTTTAAAAACTTGGTGGGTTCACCTGAGTTTAAAAAACATTGTGTGCACACGCCCCAAGCCTGAGTTCCCACATTGAGTATTTGGTGCCTTATTAAAGCACAATTTCTGCAGCATTACACCACCAATTAGGTAAATTAGGTTTCTTGTGTTTTTTTTACATGCATTTTTATCACGTTTTTTTCAGGTGTTGTTCTTGTCACTTTTTGATATGTCATGCTTTAAATAAAACTGCTTTATTTTGGAAACTTCCTTCCTGTTACTTAGGTTTATTGATAAAGTCATGTAAGGATTACATTAGGTTTTAGTGTGCTTCTACTGCGGAAATATACAAAAACACATATGCATTTTTTTACCTGCAGCTTTTCTTCCTCATGTCATTCAAATCTGTGGCGAAAATCCACCTAAAAAATTCCATAGTTATAGCAAGAGAAATTGACCACAGCAAAACTACTCAGGGTCAGAAATGCACCAAATACTCATCGTGGGAACTTCGTCTTAGTGTGGGCTCCAGGGACGTACAAACACATTCATTAAGGAAGGAAATGGAAATATGCATGAAATTACTGACGATCTAAACTGAATGAAGTATTACAGTACAAATGACATTTCGGATACATTTTGAGGTATTAGATTGTAAGATATTCAATATCCCTAGAAATATCTACAGTTGTCCATGTTTGAGAAAGAGACTGACAGAAGATATACAAGTGCATCTCAATAAATTAGAATATCATCAAAAAGTTAATGTATTTCAGTAATTCAATACAAAAAAGGAAACACATATATAGAGTCATTAAAAACAGCGGGGTCTATTTCAAGTGTGTATTTCTATTAATGTTGATGATTATGGCTTACAGCCAATAAAAACCCAAACATTATCTCAAAAAAATAGAATAATTACCACAAAACACCTACAAAGGCTTCCAAAGTGTTTAAAATGGACCCATAGTCTGGTTCAGTAGGCTACACAATCATGGGGAAGACTGCTGGCTTGACAGATGCCCAGAAGGCAGTCATTGACACACTCCAAAAGGAGGGTAAGCCATGAAAGGTTATTGCTAAAGAAGCTGGCTGTTCACAGAGTGCTTTATCTAAGCATATTAATGGTCCCAGTGTGAAGTTTGCACAATCAGAGATGGTTTGGGGAGCCATGTCATCTGCTGGTGTAGGTCCACTGTGTTTTATTAACACCAAAGTCAGCACAGCCATCTACCAGGAAATTTTAGAGCACTTCTTGCTTTCTTCTGTCGACAAGCTTTTTGGAGATGGAAATTTCATTTTCCAGCATGACTTGGCACCTGTCCACAATGCGAAAAGTACCAATACCTGGTTTAATAACCACAATATCACTGTGCTTGATTGGCCAGCAAGTTCGCCTGACCTAAACCCTATAGACAATCTATGGGGTATTGTCAAGAGGAAGATGAGAGACACCAGTCCCAACAATTCAGACGAGCTGAAGACTGCTATCAAAGTAACTTGGTCTTCCATAACACCTGAGCAGTGCCACAGGCTGATCGCCTCCATGCCACGCCGTATTGATGCAGTAATTCATGCAAATGGAGCCCCGACCAAGTATTGAGTAGATTTACTGTACACACTTTTTCAGCAAGCCAACATTTCTGAGTTTAAAATTATTTTTTCAGTTGGTCTTATATAATACAAGAAGGTGGCGCGATTCTAATGTATTGGGTAGTCTAGAATGTGTATGTAGGTTAGCAGATTGAATAATAAGGTAATGAATGGACTGGATGGGTTATTATAATTGTTTATTGGTTTTAAAATGACAAACAACAGAAGGAACAGTTTTAATAGATGAGTCTAATGTTTAATGATGTCCATGGCTTGTAATGAAAGAAGAGTGTAAAGTTAAGTAAAAATATGCTGATGCTGTGATGTGGCCCAATGCTGGTATGTGCCCCCATTGTGGTGCAGCTACCATCCGGACATGTGCCCCCATCCTGCGAGGTAAGGGCGCTTTCACACTTGCGTTCAAAGCAATCCACCACTATGGAGAATAGCGCAGTCGATTAACGCACTGCGCTATTCTCCATAGACTTGTATTGACGTCGCACTGTAACGCAAGTGTCTGCATTGCATCCGCTGGACGACACGGAGTCGTTATTTTGATGCAGCGTCGGGCAAAAATAACGCACAGTGACAGATTCCATTGGAATCCACCAAGGTGTCTAATGATTGTCTATGGTGGCGGATTTCGCCGCTATGCGCTATGCAAGTAGAGGTACACTGCACACTCAATGTGATAAATAATGTATTAATTTTATTGAAAATTCAAAAAAACCTTGCAAAGGAATTGAACTAAAGACAGAAAATAGCTCTGACGTTGCGGCCACAGGCCTTGTTCACAGAGTCTGTTGTGAAAAATAGAGCATAAACATATACAATTAGTACAAAACAAATAATATTATGCTACTTTGCGATTTTGTAAGAAAGTGAACATGAATCTCGTCGGTGATATACGAAAGATGTACGTACATACAGACATGTACATATATATATACATATACATACATACATATACATATACATACACGCATAATGCACACACATAGACATAAACAAGTAGATCAATTCTAGATTATAGTAAGTCAAGAATGCAGAATACATCCGTCATATGTATATACGCAGGTACATAACAATGGGAGCAAAGGCAAAGGAAGGTGGAGCAAGGGGAGGTTTTTCAAGAGACTGGTAGCAGCATGAGGTAGTGAAAGAACAGATTAAGGTGGTGAAAAAAACAGGTGATACTACCTGTCACTAATAGTTCTGTATTCCAGGGAGAATGCTAAAATATAAAATAGATATCTGTATGTATAAAGCTAGGAATATATATGTATAGAGGAAGTGGTGTAAGCAAATAGATTACCTGAATCAATATAGACGTGGTAGTTACATATAGGGTATGGATGGGATACCAGGAACGCCTGGGATGTATTTTCTATGTATGAGAAGGAATAGGAAAGTCAGCCCAGTATAAACATAGAGTGAGGAAATCTGGAAAATGTAATCTTACCTGAGCCTGTGTGGACGCCAGCACTCACGTGCCTTGGCTGTATAGGACGGCTAGTGTCAGCTGTATTGTGGCACTTTAAATACATAGTAAGTGGGAGGGGTATTGGCGTCATGGAGCTCACGTGGTAAGCTCCCAGCTGATCAGGTCATTAGTATGCAGTGCCTGTGTGATGACTGGGAATCGAAGGAAAGGGTATGACCTGATGCGCGTGCGCGGTACACGGCCTCATGTGTAGGGGTGTAACATAACAATGGCAAGGAGATGACGTCGTGCGCTGGGCGCCGATATCATCTCATCAGAGCCCAGAGACTGTATATATAGACAGGGGGGATGGCGCCGTGACGTCACCGCACACGGCACCAGCGCCCGCCCCTGAAATAACAGCATGTTGCCACGTTACAGAGCCGACGCTGCGCGTCTGCGCATGCGTGATGGCCGAGAATCGGGAGAAGGGATGATCTAGCGCGCCTGCGTGGTCAGGGCAAATCATATCTCTGCCGAGGAGATGACGCTGCGCGCAGGCGCAGATATCATCTCCTCAGAACTCGAGTAGGAGAATATATATGTTGACAGGAGGATCACGTTGTAGCGTCACCACGTGTGTTATAAACGCCCACCTTTGTGTGGGACTGACAACAGGTAGCCATGTTATGAAACTAACGCCGCGCAACTGCGCATGCGTGGTGGCCAAAAGGAGAAGTGACCTAGCGCGCCAACGCGGTCAATGACCCCTTGTGTAACGGTGCATGGTATCACAAGCGAGGAGATGATGCTGTGCTGAGCCGCAGGCATCATCTTCTCGAAGCCCAAACAGGAGAATATGTGTGTGTACTAACGCCAGCCCCTATGTAGAAAATACAGCAAGATGCCATGTTGTAGAACTGACACTCAAAATAGGAAAGGGGAATGGGGGTCTTTTGGGGGGGGGGGGGAGGAAGGGAGAGGGGGAACAGGGGGGGGGGGGGGGAAGGGAGGAAGCCCAATGTCAATGTAATTTAGATATATAGAAGAACCAAAACGGATAAAGGGTAGAGAGAGGAAAGAATAGAGAAGGGGAAAAAAAATATAGAAGGGGAAAAAAAGGAGGGAGGTGCAAAGTGCCGTACCAGTCTTACCCATCGGGACGGGATTTGGGAAGGGGGAGAGGAGCAGAGGAGTAAGGATCCATTTTATTGCAGATCAGATATTCATATCTGTTAGAAAAAATAAACAATATGTTAGATTTCAATTACATAGACCATTCAATTTCCCTATTCAAACCAAACGGAGTTAGTGTATGCAGAGTATAGATCCAATAACTCTCTCTGTGTTTAAGCAGTTGTATATGATTACCACCCCGTCTTGGGCGTTCTATTTTTTCCAGAACTTGGAATCTCAATTGAGAGACTGAATGACGGGCCTCTTTAAAGTGATGTGGAATTGGGAGCCAAGTTTTATTACAACGTATTGTCGATTTGTGACTTGCAATCCTATCCCGTATGTGCTGTGTGGTTTCGCCTACGTACAACAAACCGCATGGGCATTTAACTACATATACGACGAAATTAGAATCACAGGTATAAAAGTCTTTAATTGGGTAGGATCTACCAGTTCTGGGGTGGGTCACAGAACTGCCTTTGATGACATTAGAGCAGGCCGCACAACTCAGGCAGGGGAAAGTCCCTTTCCGTTTTGGACCTAGAAAAGTTTGGACTGGATTGCGGTGAATCGGGCCTATATCCGCTCTAATTAAGCGATCACGTAAGTTAGGAGATCTTTTCATACACATAAGAGGTGGTGGAACAAAGGGATCAATCTCTGGATGCGCTTTTTGCAAGAGAGGCCAATGTTTTTTAATAATGTGTTGTACTTTGGGTACTATCGGGTGATATTTGTGTACAAACGGAATACGTGAAGAGTGTGATTTGGGTTCTGTAACAGAATCGCTCTGGTAAAGAGCACGTTCTGTTTCTTGTTTTAGGAGCGTCAGAGGATAATTACGTTCCTGAAATTTTTCTGACATAGCGTTTAGGCGTAGAGGTAGAACCTCCTTATCCATGACAATTCGACGTACTCTTGTGAATTGCGATCTTGGTAGACTAGTTTTTATGGCCTTCGGGTGGCAGCTATTGAAAGAGAGTAAACCATTACAGTCAGTTGGTTTGGTGTAGATGTCTGAGCTTAGTTTGCCTAATTGATTTTTTGAAATTCTAGTGTCAAGGAAGACTACCTCGGTATAGCTAAAGGTGTGAGTAAAGGATAGTTCCTCTCTAATGGAATTAAGGTCACTGATGAAGGTCTCAAGGGTAGTTGTGTCGTTGTTCCAGATGAAAAAAACATCGTCAATGTAACGATACCAACAGATAATGTTGTCAAAGAAGGAGTGGAGGTATACATGTGATATCTCAAAAGCATTCATATAAAGGTTAGCATACGCGGGGGCCATATTGGACCCCATCGCGGTTCCACGAATTTGAAGGAAATATTCATCCCCGAAAAGGAAGAAATTTTCCCTCAAAACGATATTAAGTAGTTGTAAAACGAAATCCTTAATGTCCTCAGCTATATCGGATCCTTCTAATGTGGATTTTACTGCATCTATCCCGAGGTCATGAGTAATGGAAGTGTACAGACTATTCACGTCCATAGTCACTAGAATACTGTCAGGAGATATATGATTTAGATTTTTGATTTTGGTTAGGAAATCCCCTGTATCTAATATGAAGGATTTTGTTTGTTTAGCAAATGGCGTGAGAAATTTTTCAAGGAAAATCGATAAAGGAGCTAACACAGAGTCCGTGGAGGCCACAATCGGGCGTCCCGGAGGATTCTGTAGAGATTTATGAATTTTCGGTAAAATATAAAGGACTGGAGTGATTGGATGGGAATTGGTAAGAAATGTAACGGTTTTGTTGTCAATGACCTTACTGGCAGCAAAGTGAGAGAGAACATTATGAATAAGTTGTTGAATTCTGAACGTGGGGTCTTGTGGTATCTTAGTATAGGTATTTGTATCGGACAATTGTCTTTTGATTTCATTTAAGTAAGTAGATTTATTCATAACCACTATACCTCCCCCTTTATCCGCTGGTTTAATAATTATATTCGAATTATTACGAATAGACTGGAGTGCCTGTTTCTCAACCTCAAGCTATGCGCTATGCGGCGGAATCCGCTGACAAATTCCGTCACGTTCTACTGAGCAGGCGCAGCATGTCCAGCAGAACGATCTAAATCGTTTAAAATCACTCCTGGTCTCTCTCCCTCCTGTCCCCCCCTCTCTCATACTCACCGATCACGGGCGCGGTGATGTACGGCTGTCACAAAGCTCCGGCGGCTTTTCCTCTTTTGAAAATGCCGGACGCTCATTATTCAATCTCGTATTCCCTGCTTCCCCCGCCCACTGGCGCCTATCATTGGTTGCAGTCAGACCCACCCCCACGCTGAGTGACAGCTGTCTCACTGCAACCAATCACAGCTGTCGGTGGGCGGGTCTATACCGTGCAGTAAAATAAATAAATAAATAATTTAAAAAAAACTACGTGCGGTCCCCCCCAATTTTGATACCAGCCAAGATAAAGCCAGACGGCTGAAGGCTGGTATTCTCAGGAAGGGAGCCCCACGTTATGTGGAGCCCCCAGCCTAACAATATCACCCAGCAGCCGCCTGGGATTGACGCATCCATTAGATGCGACAGTCCCGGGACTCTACCCGGCTCATCCCGAATTGCCCTGGTGCGGTGGAAATCGAGGTAATAGGGAGTTAATGGCAGCAGCCCATAGCTGCCACTAAGTCCCAGGTTAATCATGGCAGGTGTCTCCCCGAGATACCTTCCATGATTAACCTGTAAGTTAAAGAAAATAAACACATACACCCAAAAAATCCTTTATTTGGAATAAAAGACAAAAAAAACCCCTCTTTCACCACTTTATTAAACCCCCAAATACCCCTCCAGGTCCTACGTAATCCACAAAGGTCCCATGACGCTTTCAGCTCTGCTACATGAAGCTGACAGGAGCGGCAGTAGAACACGACCGCTCTCTATCAGCTCCACGCATCAACTGAAGTAAGCCGCGCGATCAGCTTTGCCCTCATTCAGGTGACCCGCGGACACAGCTCTCGGGTGGAGGACTGCAGCTGTGGCCGCGGGTCACCTGAGGGACGGCACAGCTGATTGCGCGGCTCACGGCGGTCACTCAGGGGATTTATGGTCACCTCTCACTCTCTCCCTCCTCCCGACCACAAATCTCCTTTTCCCGGCGAAACATTAAAAAAACCAAAAAAACTTTATTAGCTCACTATTTGCATGTGTCACACAACGCACTGTGACGGATGCCTCACAACGCAAGTGTGAAAGCAGCCTAATGTGTGCGTGGGCGGAGTGCAGGGTGGGTGGAGCTGAGCGGACCCATGGTGCTGCTCGGGTGGAGGACTGCAGCTGTGGCCACGGGTCACCTGAGTGACGGCACAGCTGATCGCGCTGCTCACAGCGGTCACTCAGGGGATTTATGGTCACCTCTCTCTCTCCTCCCGACCACAAAATCTCCTTTTCCTGGCGAAACGTTAAAAAAAAAAAACTCAAAACGTTCTTTTACAGGAATCCCTTACTTTATTAGCTCACTATTTGCATGCGTCACACAACGCACTGTGACGGATGCCTCACAACGCAAGTGTGAAAGCAGCCTAATGTGTGCGGGGGCGGAGTGCAGGGTGGGTGGAGCCGAGCGGGCCCATGGTGCTGAGGACATCAGTGCCGGGGACTGCATGGCTGGGGACAGGTGACTATCCAGGTGTGTGTGTGTTCGGTGGGGGGGGCGAAGCCGAGCGGAGAAGTGTCGAGCGTCGTCCTGTCCGGGCTGTTCAGTTAGGCTCCCTGTGCACTTTGCTTGGTTACCCGATATTTACCTTGGTTACCAGCGTATTCCGCTTAGCGCTGGCTCCTTGCACACGTAACCAGGGTAAATATCGGGTAACTAAACAAAGCGCTTTGCTTAGTAACCCAATGTGTACACTGGTTACGTGTGCAGGGAGCCTTAGATGAGCCGTTGGTCGCAGGCTCTTTAGCGCAAGCGCTGTAGCGACGGTTGTCACTGTAATGACGTCATTTTGGAGCAAGACAGACAGACAGACAGAATAAGGCAATTATATATATAGATTCTAATTTTCTGAGATAATGACTCTTGTGTTTTCATTGACTGTAAGCCATAATCATCAACATTACCAGAAATAAACACTTGAAATAGATCACCCTGCGCGTAATTACTCTATATAATATTTGACTTTACCTTTTTGTATTTAATTACTGAAACAAATTAACTTTATGATGATATTATAATTTATTTTAGTAGTGTCTTGTATCCAGAAGACCAAATATTACGAATTTTAAAAGTTTTCCTGCTCAGTTCCATTGCTTTTATGTTTTGAAAGATATTCTTTATATATATAAACCTTTAGCATTGTAATTTACAGCTGTCTGTGAACATGGATGTCTAAATGGTGGACGATGTGTAGCTCCAAATCGATGCGCCTGCACCTATGGCTTTACGGGACCCCAGTGTGAAAGAGGTAAGGGATGTTCTAGATCCCAAATAAGTTGTCACACTGCTGGCACTAGACCAGTTCAGTCATATTATTTAACTTTTTTTGTACACTTGTATGAACAGGATAACACAAAATGTTAACTGCACTCAGATTTACCATCAAGATCTATTTTATGGCATAAGGTACTATTTATTTTATAATTATTATTGTTAAAAAAATTTAGGTTAAGTCCAGATGGATTTTTTCAAGCAGAAACCAGTTAAGGAAACGCTTATTTTGGGGGAGTTTTTGGAAAAGTTTTTCTTTTCCTGAAATAGTTTTGAAGAATTTTTGAAGAATTTTGTAAAAATATTTTTCTCTGAAGTGTTTGGAGAGGCTTTTTCCAAGATTGGCTTCAAAGAGGTGGCATGCATTTTTTTCACCAGGCATTTTTTATACATTCTTCGGGAAAAAAAGCTTAAAAAAAGTCATATGAATGGAAAAGCCGATTTCCCATAGAGTTTTTTAAGCATTTTTTAGGAGGATTTGGAAAAGATCCTCTGAAGAAACCTTCTAAATAAACTATCGGCACATAGTCTTAGGCCTAAGCCACACGGCGAGAAAAACAGTGCGAGTGGAGTGCGATAAAACATCGCATTCCCCTCGGACCAATTCTAGCCTGTGTGTCAGCACACATGGGCGATTATTTTCTCAGCCCTAATCGGACTGAGAAAACAATCGCAGCATGCTGCGATTGTAAGCTGAGTCTCTTTCTCTCGCACCCATTCAAGTGAATGGGGCGAGAGAAAAATCGCACTGCACTCGCGGTACACCGGTGTACTGCTAGTGCAGTGCGAGAATGGCAATAGCCGGCTACGCAGTAGAGAGGGAGAGAAATCTCTCCCTCCCCTCCTGAGTGCCGGCCCGCCCCCTGCAGCTGAGGTCTGCTCGCACGAACGGACCTCAGTTGCAAGGACACAGGCATGACACTCGGCTCTGCTGTACTGCCAGCACGAGCCGAGTCTCATGCAAGTGGATCGCAGTAGTGCCCCGTGTGGCCCCAGCCTTAGGATGAGTTCACATTGAGTCTTTTTGCTGCGTTTTTGCTGGGAAAGATCATCATGTCTAACATTCCTTGAACAAATATTTGTACTATTTGTCTTCTCACCTTTTTTTAAATTTATATTAACCCCTTCATCCCCGGGCTATTTTCCATTTTCGTTTTTTCCTCCCCTTATTCCAAGAGCCATAACTTTTTTATTTTTCCATCAATAGCCATATTAGTTTGTTTTTTTTGTGGGACAAGTTGTACTTATGAATCATGCCATTCATTCCATAGTGTACTGGAAAACGGTAACTAAAATTCCAAGTGCGGTGAAAGTGCAAAAAAAGTGCAATTCCACAATTTCTTTTATTTTTTTTTATTTACCCTGTACAATATGTAGTAAAATTGACCTAGTGATATGCTTTCCCAGGTCAGTATGGGTATACAAAACATGTATAATTATTCTTTTTTTATTTAAGTACTGAAACACAGACATTTGTCAAAATAAAATTTTGCTTTTGTCGTCATTTTCCAAGTCCCATAACGTTCTCATTTTTTGGGATTTGGAGCTTTGTGATGGCTTATATTTTGTGCTCTGAGCTAATTTTTTTTATATTTATTTATATATATATTTTACCATTTTGTGATAGATACGATTTTTAATCACCTTTTATTGCATTTTGTTGCAATGTTGCGGCAACAGAAAACTTAATTCTGACTCTTTTTTTTCTCATTATGCCATTTACTGATCAGACTAATTTATTTTGTAGTTTGAAATATCAAACATTCTGAACATGGCGATACCAAATTTGTGTGTTTTTTTTTAATTATTTTATTTTGGGGGAGTGATTTGAATTTTTGAGGGGTTTTTTAATATTTTAAAAAACTTTTTTTTTTAAACTTTTATGGTATTTAATAGTCTTCTTTGGAAACTTGAAGCTGCTGATCACCTGTGCTATACAGATCAGCACTGCTCTGTATAGCAAAAATCCCAATCTCCTAGGAATGATGGTCATGGGCCAGTGTTAACAGGAGGATCATGATAGGAGGCAAAGGGGTCTTCAGCACATCCCCGCCTGTCATGACAACCCATTGGCGCCTCGTGATCATGTGACAGGCATGTCAATGGACTGGATCAATGATGTTTCCTGTCTACATGTGTTAAATGCCGCTGTGATTGACAGCAGCATTTAACTGGCTAACAGGCGAGGTGGATCTCGGATTCACTCGTGACTGCTTTAGGCACTTGATAACTGATTAAATCAACCACCATATGTGGAGAAAGATGCGGGCTCAGCATGTAAGCCTGCATCAAAGGCAGGGACACAGTTGATAATGTAAATATAGGTCATTGGTCTTGATGTGGTCAATGTCTGTAACTGAAAATGCCAACGACTTGTTTTCCAACCAGAAAGCACTGACTTTTGTTCCATCCTTTCATGTTTTTGTAGAAACTCTAGAAAGAAAATGAAATATTTTATAGCTTGAAATAGTTTTAATGTACAGCTTTGTTTTAGAAACTTCAAGATGTTGAACATAATTTTTATATATTATAATTAATACAAAAATGTATATAAACATAAACAACTTTATATTCTTTTGGTTGCAAGAATACCTCATTAAAAGTCTAATTTTTGTGTATTTCACCATATAATCTTTGCTGGTGCTCACAGAATCAGTATCGGAAATCTGATACACTTTGCTGCGTCCGTTGTGACACCTGGTGTTGCATTACTACCTTGGGTGAATCTCTCGTATATCTTCCCCTGAGGCCATTTAATGTACTTTTATGCAGTCTATAAACTTTTTTGGAGTTTTCCTGTGAAGAGAAACTGTCACATTGAACAGACAGTGCCAGCTGCAGACGGCATGACTAAGAGCAGTAGAAGCTCTGTAGATTGATATAGGTTTCAGGGAAAAGATTAAATATGACTTATTATGTTGTCATTTTAATTCCTGATTATTCTTAATACTCCATTGAGTAAGCAAATTTGCTGAAATTTGAATTTACCAGATTTTCTCAAATTAGGCCGGGAAATTTGTTTTACTAGTTAGCTAGATTTGCTAAAGGGAATCACAAAAATTTTGGATGCACACGTATCTTATTTTTTTATAAAGTTCAAGGCAAATTAAATTAGATTTGATATGATTCACTCACCTCTGGGAGTCTTACAAAGTGATTGACATTGATCTCTGTATACATACTTTTAAGTAATAGAGTGGACATGGACTCTTAAGCTTAGAATGAGTATGAACTTTAAAGGGGCTGTCCACTACTTTAACATTGATGGCCTGTCCGCCACTGTGGCTTAGTACTGCACATCTGCCCCCTATTCAAATCAATTGGATTTGAATAGGGGGCAGATGTGCAGTACTAAGCCACGGCCACTAAACCGTCAACAGAGCCACGCTCTGTAACTGAGCAGTACTAGCTACCCCTGTCATTGGGAATAGCTGTTTGGTGGGGTTGCTGTTTGTCGCACCCCCACAGATCAGATATTGATGACCTATCCTAAGGATAAACCATCAGTGTTAAAGTAGTGGACACCTTCTTTAATAATAAGTTACAAGTCATGCTAATTTTTTCCCACAAAATTATATATATATGTCAATTCATTTTTTCTTTAAAAATTGCCTTCCATAATCGGACTGCAGCTTCAATATGGCAGGTTTCCTTTAGATATTTTTTTCGTAATAACACTATTATGATCTTATTCCACCTTGAAAGTAAACCAAACAGTTGGGGTTATGCAGGGCATGTGGACCATAAAAGGGAGAAATACCAGAGAGTGAATCTTTTGATTAATTGACAAAAAGCATTGGGATGCTCTTTTTATAAGGCAAATTAAATTTGGAAATGTCACAATAATAGGCACCAATTATTGATAATATAACAGTTGTGTAACAATTTGTGGTGATATCACTGTTTTTCATTTCTAAAATCAATATTCTGTCAGTTTTTATTTATTAGATTTCTAAGACCTTTATTTTCCACTAATTTCTTCACTTCTGTGTTTCTTCTTTTCACATATTATATATAGCTATCCTCTTTTCTGCTCCTTTCGCTCTTCTCTGTGCTTATTGGTGCCTGCTGCAAAACATGTGAGCTGAAGACCCTCCTTAACAACTGAGGTACAACCTTCTTGCTACTGCATTGCTGTACAGTGGACATAGGGTAGAACTTAAAAGGTTTTATTCCTAACAATAAAAGTTATTACTTGTGGATTGGGGATAACCTTTAATGTGGAGAATGACCTTTTAAGTAGGCAGTGCCTTTACTCTATTCTTTAAAGGAATTTTGATCTTTTCCTTCTGTGTGGACCTTTTAAATGTTCGTGGTAATAGGCAAAAGTTTAGGTATTAGGAAATGTATCGATGCTTATTGTGCATAATAATTTTTAAAAATAAGACATATTGGTAATTGTTTTAAATTGTGTAAAGTTCTGTATCTACCGATATCTTCAAGAAGTATATTAACCTGGTTTTGAATTATCGCACAATAATCTTTATACGGTTCTTAGTCAATTCTCAAAATACAAAAAAATAAATGTACTTTTTTTCTGGCATCGATGGTATGAAATAAATGTCACATAGTAAGAAATGTTGGATTACTGATCACAGAAATGTGTTGTATTACAGATTAATTGAATTGTACTGTAGTTATTTCGTAGAAATTCGATCTGTAGCGCTAGGATCAGGTGGCTATCTTCCCTTCTTAGCCAGAGCATCTGGAAACCCAGGTGTTACATATGTACATGTGCCGTGTAGCTAGTAACAGCACTGAACATCCAAGAAGTCGGGGATCTACAAGTGTCTTGCTTCCTTCCTTGCCTGATCAATCTTGTACAATAATAGTTTGGCTCCTTTGCTATTGTGGGATGTTTTCAAAGCTTTCTATTTAAAATAATTGTAACCCTCTAACCTTTCAGTGAGCCCCTCTCAACAGAAGTCATGTACAAAGCATAATTTCTTGGATTTAACACATCGTACAGCTTATAAATGTAATATTTTTATTGTGTGGGAGCAACCTGCTCAAGTAGTTTCTTCTCTTGCTCCAGATTTATGACCTGCATACATGAAATTCATCTGTTTGATACACCAATGAATCAGCTGGGAAAGATTTGTTTTTTCCTTAGGAATGGATAATCACCAGGCAGATTGCCAAATCTATAGAGATTTATGATAATAGAGTATAGTAAGCCTTATGTTTCTTCCCATATGCAGTAATATATGCCATATCATGAATGTAAAAAATCCAATTCAAACCGTCTAAAAGTAACCTAAAATCTCATTGGTTGGAAAGGATCCTGAAAGAGGGTGTTACTATAACCACCGGGACAAAACATAGATAAGAATGAATATATAAAATTTAAATGGTTAAATTACCAGAATATAGATGACCTATCATTGATGTTTTCACCAAGATACCCCTCAAAATAGTATATGGAAACTAGTATGTGGTTATCTTAAGAGCACAGCCTTCCAATGTCAGGTTGATAGCTCTTTGTCATGCTGATACCTTTTAAAGGAACTTGAGATATTATCTCCTAAATAATTTAAAACTAAGGTACTAAGCTCTAACCATTACTAAAACCTACAGCATGGTTATAACCTTAAAGGGAATGTGTCAGCAGGATTTCACATCCCAACCTATTTATATGTGCATGTAGCTATTTCAAAGAATAGTCCAGCAATACCGTTACATGGCCAGCCTGTACCTCCATTACTTAGAAATCAGTGGTTGAGCTGATATGCAAATGAGGCTGAAGAGCCATTATGGATCTGATGCCTCTGTCAATTCAACTCTAATAACCACCCAGCACAGCCTCCTCCTGCTCCAGATTTTTTTTAATATTTCACCCTTGGAATGGTGCTTTAAATATAAGTCCCCTGACTCCTGTCTTATACTTTTCTACCCCCATCTTCATTTGTTTCCAGCATCGCTCCGGTAGGTCTCCAGCGATTTGTGACCTGCCAGCAGCTCCAGTGTTTCATGGTCACAACTCAGTAAAAGACTATGAGAGCCTTGTAATGGCCTAGCTCTGGCTCTCATAGAGATGCACTTAGCATTTGTGACGTAACTTCTGACTTCCAGACAGTCAGAAGTTACAGGCACATGATGGCGTTGGAAAAAGATGAAAACGTCACTCCAGTGGTTAAAAAAAAATGCTGGAGTTGTGCTTTAACTTCTGTATATGAAATCACACAGAATACAGGTTATCAGTCAATCAGAAGGAGATTCTCTTTAAGCATCTCACAATTTTCTTTTTCTGCACATTTGTTATTTCTTCCCCTTCTTCATAGGGACATGACTTTTTTAATTTACCATCTGCATAGCTGTATGAAAGCTTGTTGTTTTTTTTGTTTTTTTGCAGAACAAGTTCTAGTTGACACCAGTCATTTTCCATCTAATGTACTGAAAAATGGGAAAAAATCCTGGAGTTGTTTAAAAAACACAATTTTTATTTAAGTAGTGGAAAAAAATGGAAATTTGCAAAAAAATAATTTCTGTGGCCATTTTCTGAAACCTGAAGCTTTTTTTATTTTTATGTCAATAGACCTGCATGAGGGCTTGTTGTTTTGTCCATCAAGATGACCTTTATATTTACAGCATTTCGGTGCACATACAATGTGCTGATCACTTTTTTTTTGCAATTTTGGGAATAATCGCAGTACCAAAAAAATGCCAATTATTGTGTTTCAACTTTTCTTTTCATTTCAGTGTGTATGGAATAAATATTTTTATATTCTATTATTTTGGGCAATTATGGGCAACAAAATTTTTGTTGCATCCACAAAAACACTTTTTCTGAGGCCCGCAACACACATCCGTTGAAAACGTGCGTGTTTGGTCCGTTTCCGTACATACCGGAGATACGACCAAATGTGCACATATGTTTTTTTATGCTTAAAGGCACACGTGCGTGTTATTTGATCTTTCGTGTGTTCGTGTGCGTCCCACGTTTTTTGCTCCGTTTGGTACGGAAGCATGTTCGTTTTTGGGACGGAGCACGCACACACGGACATAATGTTAGCCTATGGGAGTCCAAATAAAACGTTCCTTGCACGGATGTGTGGTTATGTTGTCCGTGAGAAATGTCCGTGTGTGATGCAAAATGTCGTTACTACATGTCGGAAGACAGAGTAGCGGGATGAGAATGAACTCGGGTGAACTTCACCCGACTTCATTGTCATGCTGCGGCTCTGTCTGTGTGCCGTGTACTGATTAGCGGTCACCTGTGAAGGATTCACCGGTGACCGCTAATCCCCCGAGTGACTGAAGTTTTCCCCCCTCTCTCATACTCACCGATCCCCGATCCCCGGCGCGGCACTGCACGGCGTTCACACAGCTCCGGCGGGTTTTTCTAATTTGAAAAAGCCGGCCGCTCATTAAACAATCTCGTATTCTTTGCTTTCCCCGCCCACCGGCGCCTATGATTGGTTGCAATGAGACACGCCCCCAGGCTGAGTGACAGGTGTCTCACTGCACCCAATCACAGCAGCCGGTGGGCGTGTCACTATGGAGTATAGAAATAAATAAATAAATAATTTAAAAAAACGGTGTGCGGTCCCCCCAATTTTAATACCAGCCAGATAAGATAAAGCCATACGGCTGAAGGCTGGTATTCTCGGGATGGGGAGCTCCACGTTATGGGGAGCCTCCCAGCCTAACAATATCAGTCAGCAGCCGCCCAGAATGGCCGCATACATTAGATGCGACTGTTCTGGGACAGTAGCCGGCTCTTCCCGGTTTGCCCTGGTGCATTGGCAAATCGGGGTAATAAGGAGTTAATGGCAGCCCATAGCTGCCACTAAAGCCTAGATTAATCATGTCAGGCGTCTCCCCGAGATACCTTCCATGATTAATCTGTAAGTTATGGTAAATAAACACACACACCTGAAAAATCCTTTATTAGAAATAAAAAACACAAACACATTTCCTGGTTCACCAATTTAATCAGCCCGACAAAGCCCTCCATGTCCCGCGTAATCCAGGATGGTCCAGCGTCGCTTCCAGCTCTGCTGCATGAAGGTGACCGGAGAAGCAGAAGACACCGCCGCTCCTGTCACCTCCACGCAGCAAATGAAGAGGGCCGCGTGATCAGCTGAGCTGTCACTGAGGTTACCCGCTGTCACTGGATCCAGCGGTGGCCGCGGGTATCCTCAGTGACAGCACAGCTGATCGCTCTACTCACCTCAGTTGCTGCGTGGAGCTGACAGGAGCGGATGTGTCTTCTGCTGCTCCAGTCACCTTCATGCAGCAGAGCTGGTAGCGACGCTGGACCATCCTGGATTACGCCAGACATGGAGGGCTGATTAAATTGGTGAACCATGAAATGTGTTTGTGTTTTTTATTTCTAATAAAGGATTTTTCAGGTGTGTGTGTTTATTTACCATAACTTACAGATTAATCATGGAAGGTATCTCGGGGAGACGCCTGACATGATTAATCTAGGCTTTAGTGGCAGCTATGGGCTGCCATTAACTCCTTATTACCCCGATTTGGCAACGCACCAGGGAAAATCGGGAAGAGCCGGGTACAGTTCCAGAACTGTCGCATCTAATGTATGCGGCAATTCTGGGCGTCTGCTGGCTGATATTGTTAGGCTGGGGAGCTCCCCATAACGTGGGGCTTCCCATCCTGAGAATACCAGCCTGCAGCCGTATTGGCTTTATCTGGCTGGTATTAAAATAGGGGGGACCGCACGCCGTTTTTTTTAATTACTTATTTATTTTACTGCACAGTATAGACACGCCCACCGGCTGCTGTGATTGGGTGCAGTGACACAGCTGTCACTCAGCGTGTGGGCGTGTCTCTCTGCAACCAATCATATTTGCCGGTGGGCGGGGAAAGCAGGGAATACGAGATTGATTAATGAGCGGCCGGCTTTTTCAAAAGAGGAAAAGCCGCCGGATTTTAGAGAACAGCCGTGCAGCGCCGCGCCGGATATCGGGGAACGGTGAGTATGCGAGAGGGGTACTCCATTCAGTCACTCTGGTGATTAGCGGTCACCGGTGAGTCCTTCATGGGTGACCGCTAATCAGGACGCGACACAGACAGAGCCGCGGTATGAGGATGAAGTCGGGTGAAGTTCACCCGAGTTCATTCTCAGCGCGCGACTCTGCCTGCTGTCAGCCGGCATGTATCAACGACATTTAACATCACACACGGACATTTCAGATGGACAACACACACACACACGTCAGTTAAGTTTCACACGCACACACGGCCATTCCACACGCACACGTGTTTACCATACGCCGGACACAAAGCCACCACACGTGCGTTATTTATGAACCAAAAAACAGATTACGGACATGAAAAACGGCCCGTATTACACGTGCGTGGTTATCAAGGACGTGTGTTTTAGGCCTTAAGTGTACTTTACACGCTGCGATATCGGTACCGATATCGCTAGCGAGCGTACCCACCCCCGTCGGTTGTGCGTCATGGGCAAATCGCTGCCCGTGGCGCACAACATCGCTAACACCCGTCACACTAACTTACCTGCCCTGCGACGTCGCTCTGGCCGGCGAACCGCTTCCTTTCTAAGGGGGCGGTTCGTGCGGCGTCACAGCGACGTCACACGGCAGTCGTCCAATAGCAGAGGAGGGGCGGAGATGAGCGGCTGGAACATGCCGCCCACCTCCTTCCTTCCTCATTGCTGGTGGACGGAGGTAAGGAGATGTTCGTCACTCCTGGGGTGTCACACATAGCGATGTGTGCTGCCGCAGGAACGAGGAACAACATCGCTAGTGCCCAAACAACGATATTTGGTGTTTAAACAACATCTCCAATAGCAACGATTTTTACCACTTTTGCGATCCTTGAAGGTCGCTCGTACGTGTCACACGCTGCGATGTCGCTAACGACGCCGGATGTGCGTCACAAACACCATGACCCCGATGATAAATCGTTAGCGATGTTGCAGCGGGTAAAGTACCCTTTACTTAATTTCAGTGTCCTGATCTTAAATCTGAGATTACTTTGTCTCTGTAAGCTACAGTTTTTTTGCAATTCAAGATTTTAGGGTTTCATCTTATAATACAAATTTCAACATTTAGTTTAACATAATGAAGTAGAATGTCTTCTTGGGCATCATCTTTGTGAAAATGTAATAATGTAATGCAGTAAATACACTAATACACTAAAAGATATGATTGCATCAGAATGTGTCTACAATTTCAAAATAGAACATATTAAAACACGTATTTTAATCATAAATTTTTCTCAAAACTTATTTAAATTCTATTCAGGCAAAAATTTGCGTTTGTAGCTCTTTCTTTTGTGTACCTGTTGAGGACAATCTCGTTTGATGCTCCAGCAGTAGTCTGCCATCATATTTGTGTCCCCTGATAACGCTCTTCCATCGTCTTCAGATCCTGATGAAAGTGCTCTCCCTACTCATCACTAACAACTCCAAGATTTTCGGGGAAACTTATCAAGGTGAATGTTCAGGAAGTGAATCTTAACGCTCATGTTACATCTAATGTCGCAGAAAGCCAACAGCATCCTTTGAACCCGAAGTTCATAGTTTTATGCTTTTTTGTTGCCAAATAAGTTCTTTGTAACTGCCACAAAAGACTGCCATGCTGCTTTCTTCTCCTTATTCATCTTCTTGGCAAATTGTTCGTCACGTATGAGGGTTCGAATTTGAGGTCCATTGAATACACCTGCTTTTATCTTCTTGAAAGACATGAAAAGCAGAAATAATATGTTGAAAGCATTCACTTTCTCTATTCAAAGCCCGAACAAACTGCTTCATTAAACCAAATTTGATGTGATGGGGGGGAAAAATAATCAACTACAGGTTCATTCACAATATTTTGCATCCCTACTTCCAGAGCTTCATGTTTCGGCCACTCCTTCTGTGTCCAGTGTTTCTTCCAAGCTCGGCTGTCCCACAAACACAGAAAACAAGGATACTTTGTGAAAACTCTCTGTTGTCCTAGAAGGAGATTTACCATTTTAAGATCTACACAAATGATCCAATTATGCTCCTCATACTTCAGTAATTCGAGGACAATTTTTATGTCATTATACTCTTCTCCCAGATGAGTTGAATCACCAATTGGAACTGCTGCATAAACATTACCATTATGTAGGAGAACACATTTCAGACTCCGTTTAGAGCTGTCAAGAAATAGCCGCCATTCTGTTGGACTATAACACCTAGCTGACAGAAAAGACTACTGGTATCATGGCAGAAAACAAGATGTTTATCTTCAGAAAAAAAGTCCACAAAAATTTGTTCACGCTTCCTGAAATGGGATACTTTAGCTGACCAGTAAAGCACATTCTTTTCTTGAAGCCTGGAGGCTAATAACTCAGCTGATTTCTTTGATAGGCCCAACTCTCTTACTAAATCATTGAATTTGGGTTGGGTAAACTGCTGAGGGGTTAATGACTGCTTGGCAACAGAAGAAGACCCCAGATTCTACATTCATTTCCTCACGCTTTTTATCAAAATACATTTGATCACCATGTTCACTTTCTTCATCCTTACATGAAGTAAAACCATTGAAAACTGAAACCGGGAGTGTCTCAGAGTGTGGGATAGGCCGTATTGCTGAAGGAATATTAGGATATGCGATCATATGCCATTTTTTCTTGCCGATGCCCTTTGCATAGATCAGACAGAAGTAACAGTCACTGCTGTGGTACTTAGGTTCACGCCAAACCATGGGAATACCAAAAGGCAATGCAAAGCATTGCCTTTTGGTATTCCCATGGTTTGGACATTTTCCTTTTGTCCAGTCACGAAGCATTTCCTCACAATTGTGACACACAATATGAGGAGCCCAATTCTTGTATTGATCGCCAAGAGGAACTTGAAAATAGGCAATATAGGCACGTGTCACAAATGATGAAATATTGCGCCTTTCACATTGAAGTGTATAACAGCCACATACAGTATATAATAGACTGTGTCAGGACTATTCTTACATTTACGCCTACTTGAGGAAGCCATGATTCAATCTGAAAACAAAATAAGAGGGTGTTTTATCAGATAATATAATTTTTTACGTTTCAAAACAACTACAGTTATGTAAAAGTGGAGTTTGTAAAACATTAAAGAGGCTCTGTCAGCAGAATGTACCTATGAATGTGCTAATGTTACTAATGCTACTAATAAATACTGCTCCTAATGCTACTCTACATGATCCTATATGCATGTTACACACCAAAACGTGATGACAGGTCCTCTTTAATTGCCTTGTGGTTATGTTCAATCCTAGAGTCATTTCCCTTTAACTCCAATTTAAAAAACAATTCATGCCATAAACTGTAACAAAAAGAAATTAAAATTGCCAAAAAAATAAAGCATGCACCAAAAAAATGGATTTCAGATTTGGAATCAGCGATGCAGTATAGTGGCGTAAATGGCATAAACAATCCACTCTTTTGAAGGGGCACTGTGTAATACTAAATTTCACCTCTGTTGGCATTAGAGAAATTCAAGACTTAACCCCGCTTTTGTGCAGTGATTACAGTTAACACTGGTGGACACTTGATGGTCAGGTTATTGAGATGCCTTTTAACAAGTATGGATTGTCCAAACATTTACTTTAAAAGGCTAGCAAGCCACTCAGAATGATAGTTTGATAGGATGCTTAACTGTAGTAGTATTGCAATATATTGAGAAATAGGCAGTCAATTAGGAAAACCAGCCAGAGACCAATGATTAATTATTGATTATGTAGTGTACCGTGGACAAAGGTACATAAACATCTCTGGAGATTGACTTTTAACCTTGAGATTGTTGATATTTTTCAACAATTTTGGTTTCAATTCCTCAGACAGCTGTCTTCTCCTCTTTCTGTTCTCCAACACAGACACACAAATCAAAGATTGAGTCAACTTCTTCCCTTTTTATCTGGCGTTGCCCACACATGTTACTTGCCACAGGTTTGTTTGACCCATCACCACATGCTTGAAACAAAGTTGTTTGCCCACAATTTTGGAAAGGTGTCAACAAGTTTTGTGTGAAATTATGTCCAATTTGCCTTTTTTCTCATTTTTTTGTTCATTTTTTCATTTGTTCCAATACACACAAAGTAAATAAAGATGTAAATAACAAAACTAGTGTAATTGCAGTATTTTTTTGGTAGAGATACTTCACTTTTTTGGAACAATTTCAATGGTGACAACACTTTCAGCTATGACTGTATATACCAAAAAGTTAACAATTTACATAGATTTAGCACAATGACTCTCATTCAAGAAGACATACTATATGTTGGGCCAACAGCCATACCTAAATGACATATATAACAGCAATAAAGTCTCTACGGAGTGGCATACATGCTCACAAATCGTCTTGTGTGACACAACACCCATTCCCCTCAGCATTTCACCACGGGGAACGTCGTGACAATGTCGATGCATTCAGATTGCAACGTCACATCCATATTTATCATAGTAGTACATGCACCACCTACTATTCAGTTTACTTTGTGCTAGAAATTTGCACCAAACACATAATAAATATGGCACAAAGCATAAAAGATAGCTTCATTAATCTCCAGTTATGTGACTATGCTTCCTATAAAATTTTATTTGAAATTAGATATTTTTGGGAAAGATTATTCTAACTTCTAGATTCTGAATGTTTTAAGTGTCATACAAATGTTGTAATGATCGTTAAGAACATAGAAAGGTAATTTCAGAACCACTCTTGTAGAAGACAAAACTAAATATTTTTATGTATATTTTTAAGTTGGTGGCCATAATTGGCTTAGTCATCCAGTAAAGCTTGCAGTTTGCTCAGAAATATAAAAGGACTAAAGCAGAACTTGACTTATTGAGGTATATTATACTCTATAGTGGCTTTTTTATGAAAGTGAAGTGATTTGTGACCATGTCCTATTTTTTATGATAGATCATAGTAGTCTAGTCTTACATCTAGTGTTAGAATAGTGTGATGTTCTTTATTTGTCTAGTTATTAGGCTGAACTGTAATAACAGTAAGACATAGAAACATTTTGTTACTGTAGAATATCTCAAACTTGTTGTTGTTACTATATGTATGTTTAGGGCTCCATACTCCATAGGACTCAAAAGAATTAGTAAATTATTTGGAGTGAAGATCAGTATGGCAGAACATCTGTCTTCACGTTGCTTCCTTCTAAATATTTGTGCTTTGTTGCTACAGCTGAGTAATGACATTCAAATCCATGGAGCATATTTACTTTCTTGAAACAAATGGTTAGTGTCATTGTGGTGTCAATCAGATGATTTACATAGTGCTACAGTAGCTATGTGCGTACTCTCTAAACTGTTGGAAATATTACGCTGCATTCTTTACTGCCACCCATCACAAGCATCTGTTCATGAGTGACTTAATATGCAGTACATCATTGTTTGGACTCAGCACTGGGTTGGACAAAGATAATTTTTGGACAGTAGTTCTAGGAACAGATGTGGTGTGTTGGCTGTACATTGCGCATGTATGCAATCAAATTTTGCACAATGAAAGCTGCAAGCTATAGGCAATAATTTTGATTTTTATAACAGATGATACCCATTTTTTAAATAAAAAACACAAACATTAATTTATGCGCAATTAGGCACATGGGAACTCTAAGCAGAGTGTTGTGGGTCTCGTGACTTGTCAGGTTTCAGTGAGCTCCAATACCTTTTCTAACAATGGACTCCAAACATTGTAAAGCTGCTGAAATTGTGACTATCTCTTAGAATTTAGGAGTTTCTTAAGCATAACAATCAATGCAATTGATCATTGCAAAGGAGCCCAGTTTTTAAATGCAGGTGAGGTTACACATAGGTTGGGGACCCCAAAGGTGGAGATTACCTTGGTGTTTGGTTTTGGGGCTCCTTTGCATTGATCAATACAGTAGCTAAACATCTCTCATTCCTATTATTCATAGCAGTTATGCACATTCCATTTTATTTTTTTTCACTTTTTTCAGATAGTCCATTGTATTTTTCAGTCTAGCATTCCTGTAGCAGTTCTGCTTTTCATTATTCCCCTATACATTGTGACTGGTATGCAACTCTTTGTCCTATTGTTTAGTTGTACATTTTTGAGTCTTGCACCCTGTTCAGACCATAGGTGTTCCAGACGTACATTCTTTGATTGGTATGAATTTTCTGTCTGAGAACCCTGCCCCACCCATAGCCATGTGTCTTATTTCACATATATAGCTTGGTCCTTTGCTTCCCATACAGAGCAGGTTTTTAACTGGGTTGGTGACCCCAAAGGTGGAGATTACCTTGGCGTTTGGTTTTGGGGCTCTTTTGCATTGATCAATACAATGGCTAAACATCTCTCATTCCTATTATTCATAGCAGTTATGCACATTCCATTTTCATTTTTTTCACTTTTTTCAGATAGTCCATTGTATTTTTCAGTCTAGCATTCCCATAGCAGTTCTGCTTTTCATTATTCCCCTATACATTGTGACTGGTGTGCAACTCTTTGTCCTATATACATTTCATTAGTATTTGGTACCATTACCCTTAAACTGCATGACTTGGGTCAAATGTTTTGGCTATCCTTCCACAAGCTTCTCACAATAGTTGGTAGGAATTTGGGCCCATTCCTCCTGACAGAACTGGTGTAACTGAGTCATGCTTGTAGGTCTCCTTGCTCGCACCTGCCATTTCAGCTTTGCCCATAAATTTTCAATATGATTGAGATCAGGACTTTGTGATGGCCACTCCAAAACATTGACTTTGTTATCCTTAAGCCACTTTGTAACCAGTTTGGCAGTATGTTTGCGGTCATTTGGAAGTTTTATTTATGCCTAAGCTTTAGGTTGCTGGCTGATGTCTTGAGATGTTGCTTCAGTATTGCCACATAATCTTTTCTCATGATGCCATCTATTTTGTGAAGTGCACTAGACCCTCCTGCAGCAAAACACCCCCACAACATGATGCTGCCACTCCCCTGCTTGACAGTTGGGATGGTATTCTTAGACTTCAAAGCTTCTCCCTTTTTCCGCCATACATAACAATGGTCATTACAGATAAGCAGTTCAATTTTCACCTTCGTCAGACCACAGGACATGTCTCCAAAAATTAAGATCTTTGTTCCTGTGTGCTTTTGAAAACATTAATTTGGCTATTTTATGTTTCTTTTGGAGCAATGGCTTCTTTCTGGCAGAGTGGACTTTCATCCCGTGTTGATACAGTACTCGTTTTACTGTGGATAATGATACCAACTTCCCAGCTTCCGCCATCATCTTCACAAGGTCTTTTGCTTTTGTTCTTGGATTGATATGCACATGCCTGGCCAAAGCACGTTCATCTCTGGTACACAAAACCCGTCACCGTTATCAGTGGTATGATGGCTGGACATTCCCTTCTTGTTTGTTCTTGCGTATAATTGTTTGTACAGATGAATGAGGCACCTTTAGATGTATGGAAATCATACCCAAGGATGAACCAGACTTGTGCGAGTCCACAATTCTCTTCTTGACATTTTGGCTGATTTATTTTCACTTTCCCATGATGCCACACAAAGAAGCAGTGTGTTTCAAGTGTGCATTAAAATACATCCACAGATGTGTTTCTAATTAACTCAGATGTTGCCAATAAACCTATCAGAAGTTTCCAAACACATGACATCATCATATGGGCTGTTCCATATTGTTTAAAGGCATAGTACTCTTAGGGCTCATGCACACGTTACGTAATAGCATGCATTTACGCTGCGTATAGCACTGCAGTGTAAATGCATGCGTCCTGCGTCCCCTGCACAATCTATGTAGATTGTGGATAAGACGTGCACATGTTGCTTTTATGAACGCAGCGATTTGGGTGCTAAAATTTTGACCCAAATTCGTTCGTTCATAAAAGCAGCATGTCAATTATTTCTGCGTTCTGGATGCAGCTCCCACTCTGTCTATGGTGGGGGCAGCAGCCATAGCACATGCAATTGGCTTTTTTCTACAAAAAAAACTGCATCCATTACGCAGTGTTTCTGCAGCAATTTGAAGCGCACATGTGCTGTCAAATCGCTGAAGAATAATCAGCAGTTACGTGCGCATGAGCCCTTAGTGTATGCAAATTTGTGACTTTGCAGAAAGTAATACAAAACATTCTCTCTCTCTTTCTCTCTCTGTCTCTCTCTTTCACTCTCTCTCTTTCTCTTTCTCTCTCTCTCAATATTCTAGCATTTGGCAAATATAAATTATTTTGGTTCCTAATTGACCTAAAACGGGAAATGTTTATTCTGATTTCATTTCAGATAATGAGAATACCATGCATATGTGTCTATTTAGATAGTGTATGCAAACTTTTGGTTTCAACTGTATGGGTTTAAGCTGCAGATTAATAGCGTGTGACTCCTGCCTTTACATTGAATTGCACTGCTGGGAAGAAATTAACTTCCTTTCAGTCACAGGGGGTAGTGCTGGTACGAGTTCAGTTACTGCTCCCTCCTCCTCACTGACAGCTCACTCAGCATTAGAACCTGCTGTCAGTCACTGTGTGTGTGTGTGTGAGGGGGGGGGGGGTTACAGCCACCGCTCTTGATTCACATACCATATTTACAGATACATCAATTGATGAAAGATCCCAAGTTGTGGGAGGCATTTTAGTACTCTTGTTTTTCAAAGATGTAAAGGGTCCATACCTGTCAGCCCTGAATTGTAGTCACTTAGATCCACCAGTTCCATAACATCCGATAAATCTAGTGAGATGTGTGGGCCAGTGCATATGCTTGTTGTACAAAATCTTTACGCAATCTAAGCTTTCTGGCAAAAAGGTGAAGATCTATACAATTGTTATTGATATGGTACTATGTGACACATCATTTCTTAGTATCCATATTCTAGTTGGTTGTTTATATTTAGCGTCTGTTTTTAATCTGTGTGTTGTTGGTGTTTACTTGTGTGTTTTTCTCTTTAGGAATATTCCTGTTATTTTAAATATATTTATTAAATGCTATATTTTATTAGTCTCTCTATGCTGCTAATCGAAACTAAAATGCCTTCTATAAATAGCCGGGAAGACTATATAACTAAATAACCGGTTATTGAAACATAACCACAATTCTAAATTATTAGTAGAGGATCTTTTTTCAGGTTCTTCATTTCTTGGCCAGAGAAAAGAATAGTTACAAATTTTGTTTCTCCCTCCGTCATGGCCTAACTTACATAAATAATTACCATATTTTTCGTTTTATAGGACACACCAGATTATAAGACACATCCCAAATTTAGAAATAAAAATGTAAAAAAAAATGCTGTCCGTGTTATACTCCTGTGGTGTTTTACTGGAGGGGGAGGCGGCAGCATTGGTGGAGTGGGGTCACAGGAGGCAGGGGTGGTGCTGGAGAAGGGAGATGCTGTAGGCGCTGCAGTCAGGGCTGTGCTAGCTGCAAACGCCATGCTGGTTGTGTGGGGCAGGACGGTGTGGCGGGTGTGATAGATGCTCTGTCGGTAGTGTGGGCATCAAAGAAATGGTGCCCGGAGTCGTCACATGCGCAGGTTTAGCTCTCAGCTCAATGACAAGCCGAGATTTCATCTGCGCACGCGCCAACTCTGGGCGTCATTTTCCTTAAGTCCGCTGCTGGGAGATCAATGGGCCGGAGGCAGCGCATGTGCAGTTGAGATTTTGAGCTGATAGCTCCATCTGCACACGTGCCGACTCCGGGCGCCATTATTTGAAGCCTGCACCACTGATAGAGCATCTCACCCGCTGCACCGCCATGCACCACAGAGACCCAACCGCAGCCAGCACAATCCCCACTGCAGCCAGCAAGGCACCCACCTCAGCCATCACAGCCCACACCGCAGCCAGCACAGCACCCATTCTCCACCTTCCTGTAAGCTACATTGGCATTATAAGGTGCAACCCTCATTTTCCTCCCAAATAGTTGGGAGGAAAAGTGTGTCTTATAATCCGAAAAATACAGTAATTCTTTTGAATGGGCACTGTGTAACGCTAAATTTCCTTTTTGTTGGGTTACAGAGAATTTCAAGACTTAATCCCACTTTTCTGTACAGATTACAGTTGATCACTGGTGGACACTTCATGCTCAGGCTATTGAGAAGCCTTTTAACAAGTATGGATTGTCCAAACAAGAAAACCTTTTAAAATCATAGCAAACCACCCATAATGATAGTTTCATAGGATGCGTAATAGTACAGTGGTTAAGGGTGTAGAGTGAAGGCAAAAGAGAGGTAAAAATTCAAGGTTTTCATTGCGCAATTATGCCAAGAAATACCTCATTTAGAAAAGTGTTATATGAATGTTTGTTTCTCCTTTGCCTTTCATCTATTCTATCATTTGCTTTTGATGGTCTCTGTAAATTAATGTCTTTGTATGAAAAAAATCACAATCAATACAAAGTGAAAATACTTGGTGCCCTCCTTTTTATCTTTGTAGTGCCTCTGATTCTATGTCCCTTCCTTATTTCCGAAAATTGCTGCCACCTTCTAAGACTTTCCTTACACATTATGCTTTGGCAGTATTAGACACCCAAACCTGCTCTTGGCTAGTCCAGAGTAGGGAAGGTGCTATTGAAGCATAGTGTGTATAGGGTGGTCTAATACACTACTATATTTCCCTGGTGGCTTTAAATCCTTCTATACTCCCATTCCTTTTAGTTGAAGGTTCTTGTCAACTGAACATGTTAGGACCAACTAAGACCAAACCACAGCTCCTGTAGTGGTAATTTCCTTAGTGCCCACTTAGTCCTAGCAGTAGGTATCTTCAAGGCCGCTCACTGTCAACGACTTCTTAGTGCTTATGGTTTATGACTTCAGCTTTACTGCTATGAAAGTTGTTGAAAGGTTGAATTACTCCAACGGGGAAGTGCCATTTGGTGAGGCGTTAGTATCATGATGTTTATTCAACTTGTCATTAACTAACTTGGATGTTTAAAAACTGAAACTAATTAAAAATTCCAGAGCACGTTACTATTTACATAAGGTATGAGTTAGGAACTTCGTTTCTGCAAACATTTTTTTTTCTTGTTTAACTTTTCAAAAATGTTGAGATACAAGATCTAAGCTTTTGTTGCCAAATCCTTTTGGAGGTAAGACACTAGCCACTGGTATATATCAAGTACCACTGCTGCATGTAGGCCTGGTCAGACATTGAAACAGTGACTTATATTATAAAAGGTGGAGTCACTTGGTAAATTTCCAAAGAAACTGAGTAATTATTGACCTAATGTACAGAGCACATATTCTTTTGGTAACAAATTTATGCTTTACAGGGTGTGCTAGAGTTCACATTCTTTTTTTTACATCTTCCCAATGATTGTAAAATGCTCAGCTGCTCTATTAAATGTTTAGCCCTACAATCACTGCAATGGGAAAAATACTCATCATACATCATGTTGATCTGTGTCCAGAGACCAGAGAACCTTCAACCCCCGAACATGTAACTTGCCTTATATTCAGATCTTTAGGAAAAATTCTAATTAGTGGTGAGCGCACCTTCAAAAAGGTGAGGCGATACTTTTACCAAAGCTTACAGCATCGTGTGACTCTAAATGTACATGATCATGCGTCATCCTACACTTATTGATTTGAAATTGCTGGATTGTACTTCACTTCCATATTCTGTAATATTATATTGTTCGATTTCCCTTTATCTGTCATAAATAAGGTATTTCCCTGATAGAACTTTACTTTTGCCCAGTTCTTTTTATTGTAGTAATTTTGTATTATATATAGAGACATTCACTTCTGTGGAGTGACTGGATTAGAACTATAAAAATGAAGCGCGTGAAACAAATAAGTTACTATTATTATAGCGCCATTTATTACTTGCCATTTTTTCTTGTGAAATAATAAAAAACATGTACAATAATACTGACCAATACAAAATACAGATTGGTACAGGAGGAGAAAGGACCCTGCCCACGAGGGCTCAGAGTCTACAAGGGATGGGTGAGGATAAAGTAGGTGAGGGTAGACCTGTCTATGAAGCGGTATATTGGACTGAACGTTACTGCAGGCTGTAGGCTTTTCAAAAGGTGTAAGTATAAGATCACAATCTAATTAAGTGCATTGGATATTATATAATAGTTAGTATTATTCCATCAAAAACATATTAGACATATTTTCAGGACATTATAGGATAAACCATTTTTCATTAAAGGGGTATTCCCATGTCCAAGGTCCTATCCCAATATTTAGTAGGTGTAATAATAATAATAATAATAATAATATTAGCAAATACCTCCAATTAGAAATATAGTATAGTTCTCCTGATTACCTATGTCACTTACCTCATGTGCAGGGCATTGAAGCTTAGGTATCCATGCCTACGTTCACTGATATAGTGACAGATAGTTGTGTACCGCCCCGGTGTTAGTTGGGCTGCTCGGATCCAGGATCGTGGCTCGAGGGGGTCGCCCAGACCCGGCTTGGCGGACCCTTTGATCCGTAAAAGGGGATATTTACAGGAGAGAAGTTTGTGACGCCACCTGTGGGTTGCGGTAATGGGAGTACTGCCGCTGCTGTAAGGAGTACCGGGCCAGATGGAGTTAAGCAGCCTCATGTTAGTCCCTCCACAGGTAGGGAAGGCCCATATCGAGGCAATTTTCCCAATTATTCTCCCCTTTGTTTTTTTTTGTGGTTTTGTAATAATTGGACATATTTTTAGTCATCTTTGAGAAAACATTAGAAAATATTATTAAAAGGTAAGTTTTAAACCCTTTACATTTTTCGCAGCCCTTGTGATTCATTTAGTATGGCAATAGGGCACTGGGACTAAAAAGTGTTGTGCACCTCTGATGTAACCTATTAAGCTTGGGGGGGAACAACTATCGATGCACTAGGAAAAGGAGGCAAAATTCATACCCATGTGGAGCAATAGGAGATACCGGTGGTGTTTTTAGTGACCATATGAGAAGTCTGGTCTCTTAGTCTGTTTGCTTGGTTATAGTGTAAATGCTTTCAACTACCTGCTACAAGAAAAGGTGTAAATGAGTCTCATCCTCTAATACTTCATTTATGCAATATTATGACGTGCCCCTGGGTGCAGTAAATATATTCTGCATGCATTATCCCAAGTGAAGCCTTGTAAAATAACATTCATGAAGGAAACACTTTGTAAGTGTGTTAATGCTGCCTCACTATACTCTTATTGTAAGCCTGCTATGTGCTGCATGGACTGCCTGTACTAAAAAAAGAAAACAAAATCTAAGTAAATAAAAACACGGTGGAGCTAAGTAAAGCTCCGCAAACATAGTAGATGCACTGAATTCTGTACAGAATCGCCTGCCTGATCTGCACAGTCTACAGCTTTGACACTAGGCACTGACGTTTAACACAACACTATTGCACTGTACATGGGGTGATCGTGATGCAGAAACATCATGGATGAAAAACACTGGCATTAAATAATCATGATTTTTTTTTCAATGAATGGTGCCCTTCATCAGCCTGTAGAAAGTAGCAGCTTGTATTTAATGCTATGTGCCAGATACGCGTTCAGCTGCACATATAGTCTGCAGACACTCTGGATCTAGCATTGTCAGGTACATAGCTTACATTTCTATCTGTGATAGCTGGCAACAGAAAAAATGTAGAAAATATGTATATTCCTCCGTTTCAGCGCATTTTGAAATCAGATTTTAATCCCTGAATGTCGCTTTGTATAAGAGAAGTTGAGATAGTTAGTTTTTTCATTATCACAGATATGTAACATTTAATCTCCACTGCAAAAAGAGGATTGTGAAATGTAAACCGTCTTCTATGACCTTCTCGTAACTGTTTACCCACTTTACAGTATATATACTTGTAGTCATAATTGGAAAAGGGCCACACTTCATCATAACCACAGCCGCAGTTTTAGGACATGAAAATCTTTTGATTCGTAGTATTCCCTGTGTCTTTCCCGCCTCCTAAGGGTTGCCAACCATCCAGAAATTTCAGGACAGTCCTTAAAAATAGAATACTTTTGCCCTATCTGTAAAAAAAATTGAGCTGTGATTTTTTAGTTGAAGAAACATATTTATAGTTTACAGTGAATGGAGCTGATGTCTTCCTATCAGAACTATGGGCTGTAGACATGGATCACTTATCGTACTGATTTATGAGTTTTAAGTTTTGCCAATGTGTCTGTAAAAAATATAGTCTGTCCATGATTTTTTGATAAGCGGTCCAGAAAAAAAATAAAACATCAAGTTGGTATTCCTGCTTCCCATCATATACATGGATCATTCAATGGGTAGAGGTGGTCCATCTTGGTTCCTGGGCCCCAGAGTATCTACTATGTCTTTATCCCTGATGGTTCCTCCCATGTTTTATAATAAATTACTCTAAAGGATCAGGAAACCTGAATATGGAACTTGTTAATTAAATAGGTAGAAAAGTTAAAGTAAATTAGTGGCCTCTCTGTGATAAATTGCAATGGATTGTGTGTCCTGACATTAATACAGTGCCTTGAAAAAGTATTCATGTCCTCAAATGTATTTTATTGGTATTTTATGTGATATACCAACACAATGTAGCCAATATTTGTAAAGTGTAAAAGTAATGATGCATAGTTTTCCAAATATTTTAAAAATATAATTTGTTTTGTGCATTTGTATTCAGCCCCCCCCCCCCGTAGTCTGATACCCCTAAATAAAATCTTGAGTGACCAATTTCCTCCAGAAGTCGCCTAATTAGTAAATTGTGTCCACCTGTGTGTAATTTATTCTGAGTCTAACTACAGGTGTTCTGTGAAGGACTCAGAGGTTTGTTTGAGAACATTAGGGATCAAACAGAATCATGTAAACCAGGAACTCACCATACAGGCCAGGGATAAAATTGTGGAAAAGAATAAAGGAGGGTTAGGTTATGAAAAAATAGCCCAAGACAGCACTGTTCAATCCATCATCTCAAAATGTGAGCCAAGCAATCAAGGAGAGCACTAAATATCAAAGCAGCAAGGAGGCCCATGGTCATTCTGGAGGAGCTGTGATCCACAGCTCAGGTGGGAGAATCTGCCCACAGGTCAATTATAAATCCTCTACTATATAAATCTGATTTTTGTGTATGAGTAGCAAGAAAAAAGACATTTTTTTTAAAAGCAAACCATAAGAAGTGCCATTTGCAGTTTGAAAAAAGCCATGTAGGTGACACAGCGAGCATGTGGAAGAAGGTGCTCTGGTGAGATGAAACCAAAGTAGAACTATTTGAGCTTAATGCAAAGCGCTGTGTGTGGCTGAAATCTAACACTGGATATCACCCTGTGAAGACACTATCCCCACAATTAAACATGGTGGTGACAGCATCATGCTGTGGGGATGATTTTCTTCAGGAGAGAAGGGAAGCTGGTCAGAGTTGATGGGGATATGAATGGAGCAAAATACAAGGCAGTGCTGGAGGAAAACCTGATAGAGGCTGGAAAAGACGTGAGACTGGGACATAGATTCACCCTCCTGTAGGACAATGACCCTAAAAATACTGCCAGAGCTACAATGGATTGGTTTATCTCAAAGCATATTCATGTGTGTGAATAGCCCAATCAAAGACCAGACCTAAATCTTATTGAAAATTGCAGTTCACAGATGCCTCCATCCATGACTGCCCTACTGCAGAGGCTTCCCTCATTAGCTCATCAGAATCCCAAATAAACCCCCCCCTTTTTCCACCCGTTTATAAACACACAACGCCATTATTTGGATAAATTGGCCAAATCGGCCCGGTTTATTAACAAACATTATAACAAGTAAAATAACCCTTTATAAATAACCATTTTCCAATGCAAGGGCGGTTCTTGGAGCCCCAAAACCTGACGGACACCAAGTATTGTTACCAAACCATCCGGCCTATTTGCCCCCAGTCGCGACCACCAGCTCGGGGGCACCACTTTTTGCCGGAAAACCGTGTCCCTAACCGACTCTCAGGAGACCCCACCCCTGGAGAACCCCCCAAGTCCACCAGGCAATTACCATACCAGAATAAACAAGGGGGGTGGTCCCCCATCTATCCGATGTACCACCCCCCACCCCGACATTTCCACCAACTCCAAGAACCCCCCTCGCCACTGCTCGCCGAAATGACCCAAACACACTATAGGAAGTTAAATTAACCTCAACCCCTCCATCTTCCCTGACTGAGATTAAACATAGGGCGGGAGGGCGGGACCTTCTTTTATAGGTACCTCGCGCCGAAGTGGTGGCCCCCCCTCTATCCCTGGACATATATATACAGCCCCTCCCCTATTCCCTCCCCTGGCCCTATAAATCCACCCCTTAAACTCCTGACCCTGCAGAAAGGCCGCTCTTTCTATAACTTTTCAATTAACCCCTTGTTGCCCTGCAATGGTGAGTCATGGGTCACTACGCCCATGGCTCTGCCCCTACTCTGTTCTGCCTATCTCGTTGAAATATAGCAATGTTACAAAGATGAATGATAAAATATTTCAGTTTCTAGATGTGCAAACCTGGTAGAGACATATGCCAAAAGATTTGCAGCAGTTATTGCAGTGTAGGGTGGTCTTACAAAGTATTGACTTTTGGGGGACTGAATACAAATTGACATCACAACTGTTTATCATTCTCTTCACACTTCACAAATATTTGCTGCTTAGTTCTGGTATATCACTTAAAACCCCAATAAAATAAATATACGCTAGTGGGTGTAACATGAAAGCAAAGTGGAAAAGTTCAAGAGGTATGAATACTTTTGCAAGACACAGTAAGTAGCTGAACTGTGGGATTGGAGCAGATGGACTAACCTTCTCTCTGCATGCACCTCACTGCGCCTTGGATGCCTAAAACCCAGTTCACTGGTTGCCTTTCCTTGTCTTGGATGACTTTGATAGATACCAGCCATTGTTGTTTAATACTTGCTCTAATCCAATTGTTTAGTTATTACAATTTGGCAACTTTAGGAACTGATGGTTCACTTGCCTAATATATTCAACTACTTAATAGAATATAATGAGATAATTAATGTTCACATTGTTTCTGTGTATATCCACAACATCTCATGTGCACTGTGAGACTGTGACCGGGGTTATCTATGACGGCCGGTATGTCTCGCCCCGGTTGTGCTCACTCCATGATAGAAAGTAAATCCACTCTAGGGTTAATGCTGTTTCCCTACAGGCTGAAGGAAGGGTTAAATGGAAACAGGAACGAGGGGCAGGTGTGCCGGGTGTGAGGGAGTGATCACAACTCCCTGAGTCTCTGCTGGAGAGACATGTATATTGCTGTGGATTTTTGTTTGGACATTAAACACCGTGTGCTGTGAACCTTGATGCCTGGATCCCGTGTCTTCTGCTGCGCAGCCGACCGCGCTACCTCACATATGGTGGAGAATCGGCGGGCATGCCAGCCCGGTGAGGTGTACTTCCTTTTCTGGTGATCCGGTAGCACATGTCCTGGATTCAAGCAGCTATACTACGGCCCAAACCCAGCGACGCCATGGAGGACATACTAAGGCATTTGGCTCAGGCTAATGCACAGCAGCAGCAGGCTAATGCACAACAACAAGAGGCTAATGCACAGCAACAACAGGTGAATACCCACCTGCTCCGGACGTTGGAGCAACAGCAGCAACAGCACCAGCAATCCTTGAAATTGCAGGAAAAAAGGCACCAAGAACAGATGGTTCTCCTGGCCAAGTCAATCCGTGCCGGACCGGCAGCAACAACCCCGGGACCGGGTGACGACGGCAGCGTCCGGAAAGCGGTGAGACAAGCGTTGCAAAAGATGACCCCGGGGGATGATGTGGAAGCGTTCCTGGCAGTGTTTGAGCGGGTGGCCGAGCGGGAAAAGCTGCCGACCCCCCAGTGGGCTGAGGTATTGTCGCCCTATCTGACGGGGGAACCCCAAAAAGCGTACCTGGACCTCGGTACCGAGGACGCCATTGACTATGTGACCCTGAAAGCCGAAATACTGGCTCGGTTGGGGGTGAATACCTATGTACGGGCTCAGCGGGTAAATCAGTGGTTCTATGAGGAAGCCAAACCCGTACGCTCCCAGGCCTATGACTTATTACATCTTGTAAAAAAGTGGTTGCAGCCTGACACTCTGAGCCCGGCGCAAATGGTGGAAAGGGTAGTAGTGGATCGTTTTGTGCGCACTTTACCCGTCACCGTTCAACGGTGGGTAGGACAGGGTGACCCGAGTACCCTGGACCAATTAGTGTCCCTGGTAGAGCGGCATGTGGCTACGCAGGACTTGATACGGGACACTGAGACTTTGCGTACCGCCCGTCGGTCCGGCCCCTCCAAGCCTAGGGCCAAGGACCCACCGCCGACACCGGTACAGGAGTCCGCTACCATCCTGGCTGAGGCCGCGCCCGCCGTTCCTGAGGTCCGGAAGGCCATGTACCCTAAACGACAACTTGTCAAGGGGGTTTCCTTCCCTATTAGATGTTGGCGGTGCCAGCGGGTGGGACATATGGAAGCCCAGTGTCCCCTGACCACGGAGCCCATGGATTGTGGGGTTACCCGGCGGGGTTCAATGTATGCTCAGGTGGTGTGTACCGCTGACCTGGTTCCCCCAGAGACTGAGCCCCACTTGTGCCAAATACAGGTGAATGGATGTCCGGTTACAGGATTGTTGGATTCCGGAAGCTTAGTGACCCTTGTGCGATCCACCTTGAGGGCTAAAGTAAAGGCCACAGGACGTACCGTGGGGGTGGTTTGCATACATGGGGACCGCCGAGACTATCCCACGGGGATTGTCACCATCACAGCACCTTGCGGTCAGGTGCAACATGAGGTGGGACTGCTTAACACTCTTCCTTATGACGTGATCCTAGGACGGGATCTGCCCTATTTTTGGACTTTATGGAAGGGAACCCCTAGGTCCCCTCCGATATTGGTCAGTCCGGGGCCTGAGCCCTACAATCCTGAATCCGGGACACCTGCCGTAGGGGTCCCCATGATAGGGACAGAATGTGAACCCGATAGGTCGCCCCTAGAGGTATTGGCAGGAGAGGCTGAGATGGTCGAGCCCATCCCGGACTTGGAGGCATCCCCGGATGCGTTTGGGACAGCCCAACTCCAGGACCCTACGTTAATACATGCCCGGAATAGGGTGTTAGTAATTGACGGGGTGGCCCAGCTGCCCGGTGCCCAGGTAAGGTACCCCCATTTCGCTCTTAAACAGGATTTACTCTACCGGGTAGATGAAATACGGGGCGTGGGGGTGGAGCAGTTGGTGGTGCCCCAGCCGTATCGCCGGCGGGTCCTCGACTTGGCTCATAAACATCTGATGAGTGGCCACCTAGGGGTCAAGAAAACGCAGGAGCGAATATTGCAAAGGTTCTATTGGCCCGGGGTCTTTGGGGAGGTAAAACGGTTCTGCGAAACCTGCCCGGAGTGTCAGCTTACCGCACCACTGGTCCACTTTCGCAGTCCGTTGGTGCCGTTACCCATTATAGAAGTCCCTTTTGAACGGATAGGGATGGATCTGGTGGGGCCCCTCGTAAAGTCTGCTCGAGGGCACCAACACATCCTAGTGATCGTTGACTATGCCACCCGGTATCCAGAGGCGATACCTCTCAGACATACTGCGGCGAAGCTTATAGCTCGGGAGTTGTTTTCTGTGTTCTGCCGGGTGGGGTTGCCCAAGGAGATCCTTACGGATCAGGGGACCCCATTCATGTCTAAAGTGACCAAAGAACTATGCCGGCTACTCCAGATCAAGCAGTTGCGTACGTCTGTGTATCATCCTCAGACGGATGGGTTAGTAGAACGATTCAATAAAACCCTGAAAACCATGCTAAAAAGGGTGATCTCCAAAGACGGGAAGGACTGGGATATGATGCTTCCCTATTTGATGTTTGCCATCCGAGAGGTGCCACAGGCATCCACGGGGTTTTCGCCTTTTGAATTGTTATACGGGCGACATCCCCGGGGATTGTTGGACCTGGCAAAGGAAACATGGGAGCAAGAGCCCACCCCCCATAAAAGTGTGATTGAACACATTTTAGGAATGCAGAACCGCATAAGCGCGGTCATGCCAATTGTGAAGGAGCATTTACAGGAGGCTCAGGCCGCGCAAAGCGGCCGCTATAATAGACAAGCCACCGTGCGGACCTTTAAACCCGGGGATCGGGTGTTGGTATTAATCCCCACGGCGGAGAGTAAATTCCTGGCTCAGTGGCAAGGCCCCTACGAGATAAAGGAAAAAGTCGGGGTGGTCAACTATAAAGTATTGCAGCCCGGTAGGCGGAAACCTGAACAAATATACCATGTCAACCTATTAAAACCGTGGCAGGAACGGGAAAGCCTGATGGTTGAGTTTCCCCCATCTCCCTCCTCTTCGGGTCGTTCACTCCCGGCTTCAGCGACCTCCGGAGAGGACGAACCGGAAGTAAGGATCGGAGAAGCCCTCACCAAGCAACAGAGGCGAGAGGCCAGACGGCTGGTTCAGCAGAACCCCGATGTCTTCTCCGAGTTGCCGGGTAGGACCAGTCTGATACGACATGACATTGTCACCGAGCCCCACCTGAAGGTACGCCTGAAGTCATACCGCGTGCCGGAGGCTCGAAGACAAGCCATATCAGAAGAAGTGAAGACAATGCTACGCCTGGGGGTCATCGAAAAATCCCGGAGTGAATGGGCTAGTCCCATTGTCCTAATACCAAAACCCGATGGCTCCTTAAGGTTCTGCAATGACTTCCGGAGATTGAACGAAATATCCAAGTTCGATCTCTACCCCATGCCCCGGGTGGATGAGCTGATTGATAGGCTGGGACAGGCGCGATATTTTACCACGCTCGACCTGACCAAGGGGTACTGGCAGGTGCCACTGACGGAGTCCGCCAAGGAGAAAACCGCTTTTGTTACGCCGGAGGGTCTCTTCCACTATGTTGTCTTGCCTTTTGGGTTACATGGCGCTCCGGCCACGTTCCAGAGGTTGATGGACTTGGTGCTGGAACCCCACCAGGCGTATGCATCAGCGTACCTTGATGACATCATTATTTACAGCTCCGATTGGCAGACCCACTTGGAACAGGTACAAGCGGTGGTGGACGCGCTTCGAACAGCCGGATTGACAGCCAATCCCAAGAAATGTGCGTTGGGACTCACGGAAGCCCGCTACTTGGGCTACGTGATAGGCCAAGGAGTGATTAAGCCCCAAATTAACAAGGTTGAGGCGATCCAGAAGTGGCCTAGACCCCTGACCACGAAGCAGGTTAGGGCCTTCCTGGGTATCGTGGGGTACTACAGGAGGTTTGTAAAGGATTTTGCGGGACTATCAGCCCCCTTGACGGACCTTCTCAAAGGCAAGAAGTCCGTCGTGGTACGCTGGACTCCGCAGGCCGAGGACTCCTTCCGGGCCCTGAAGGGGGTCCTGTGCGGACAGCCCGTTCTCGTACACCCTGATTTCCGGAAGGAGTTCATAGTACAGACTGACGCCTCAGAGGTCGGCCTGGGGGCAGTGTTGTCTCAGGTGGTTCAGGGGGAGGAACACCCCGTCACCTTCTTAAGTAGGAAGCTCACCCCTCCCGAGCGGAATTATAGCGTAGTGGAGAAGGAGTGCCTGGCGATCAAGTGGGCCTTGGAGTCCCTACGCTATTACCTGCTGGGACGGCAGTTTCGCTTGGTGACGGATCACTCTCCACTGGTCTGGATGAGGTCCGCCAAGGAACGGAATGCCCGGGTTACCCGGTGGTTCCTTTCTCTGCAGAACTTCCGGTTTACGGTTGAACACCGGGCCGGTAGGTTGCAGGGCAACGCCGATGCCTTGTCCCGCGGCCCGTGTTTGCTGGCAGGAGTTCAACCCCGCTTGCTTGAACTGAGGGGGGGGTATGTGAGACTGTGACCGGGGTTATCTATGACGGCCGGTATGTCTCGCCCCGGTTGTGCTCACTCCATGATAGAAAGTAAATCCACTCTAGGGTTAATGCTGTTTCCCTACAGGCTGAAGGAAGGGTTAAATGGAAACAGGAACGAGGGGCAGGTGTGCCGGGTGTGAGGGAGTGATCACAACTCCCTGAGTCTCTGCTGGAGAGACATGTATATTGCTGTGGATTTTTGTTTGGACATTAAACACCGTGTGCTGTGAACCTTGATGCCTGGATCCCGTGTCTTCTGCTGCGCAGCCGACCGCGCTACCTCACAGCACCTTGATGTTGTCACAAAAGTGTATGTCTATCCTTTGTATAAAGTCACTGTCACTGGGCGTCTTAAGCTGATGCATGAGCTAATAATATTGATGTATCCTTCTGTCATAATACTGCCAGGTCTTGATTTTAGAATGAACTGTAGATAATTGGTCTGCACCCAGGGATGTGAGGAGGTGCTGGAAGAGTGGGAAGTTGTCCCAAATTACTATGCACAAAGTATACACCCCGCTCTTTGTTCCAAGTCAATTGCAAAATCATTTTATTGTGAAATAAACCATGAAGAACATGTGATATGACAGGACAGAAAATGACAAATCCAAAAGACGTTTCAACCCATCCTGGGTCTTTATCATGTGGTCGCTACGATAGACGGAAAATAACAGAAGTGCTATACATTATATAAAATATAGAATATGAAAAATAAACTATGAACATCTAGAAAAATATATACAATCAAATATATACAATCAATATAGTATCAAAATGCATAAACCACTCAATAACGGTGAAAATTGGGTAATTGAACCCTAAATAATGACAACATGGAGTACAGTAGAGATAATGAAAATAGCCAACAGGCTATTCAACTGATAGTAGGGAGCAATCCTCATAATGTATAATAAAGATCTATTTGTGAATCAGTATAAGAGGTTAAATGTTAGATGGAAATGGTAACGAGGCATATATAAAGTAGATATAATATAATTACCAGGAGGTGTTATAGAAGATTGATATCAATAATTTACTAAAAGTCAAAAAAGACAGGTAGGTAATGGACATTTGAACATTGCGATTTCAAGCCAAGCATAAATTCGGCATCAGAAACATTTATTGATTGTGCCCAGGTAATGATAGAAAAAGCAAAGTGATCCATGAAAAATATAGCCAATATTTGTGAGAGAAAATAAACATTATATGATAGGAGCATGACAAAATGGAAAAGTAATAATGTCCTAGAAGTCAATAATCACATCACGCCTGTGTTCAGCATATAAAATACAACAAGGATGGCAAACGCTACCAGTGCCAGGGAATATGGTGGAGTATGGTGGAGGCCTGAATAAATAGAGATGCGCCCAAATATTTCTGTCAGCAGGGTGTCATGCCTCAGATTTGATCCAGCAGACCTTTGTGCTATGGTCCATTTCCTTATCCACTGAGCCACAGGCAGGTTTGGTTGCTGTCCTGGTTCTGAACACTTTGTGTTCATTGCCTTTCTGCCAACAGGTGTTTACATGCTGTAATTAATTCTGCCCTATCACTCGTCAGGTTTAAATATATAAAGCTTTCCTGGGCTTGTATTTCCTGCCGGTGATATTTCTGAAGTGGATCCGGCTTGAAATTACTGCCTTTATGCCAATTGTTTTTTCTGGCAGATTATTACTTATCCTAATATTTTATTCTGCATCTTTGCCTGGTTTCTTCAGTAGGTGCGAGATACCCTCGATGATTGCTTAGGAAGCAAAAGTCAGAGTGGTCATCTTGGTAATGCAGTTATGGTTGTTTCATTCTGCGCAGGGGTCTTTAGGAACTATGCAGGTGGGACCTCTAGATTGTACAAGAACTTGGCAGATCAGGTGTAATAGTATTGAGTTAGACTATCTTATCTTTTATATTTTTCATGTGTGCTGTACTATGCACATAACACAGTCTTCATACAGTCAGGATTGCTTATTCGTCACTTGACACACGATCGCGTCATACTAAGTCAGGCCCAGTGCATCATGTGAGTAACAGGTCGTTGGACCGCTCATCAAATAGCATAAATGTTTAAGGAGATATGCCTGTTATGTTACCAAATCCTCACGGTGCATCTAGTTGCCATGGCAGTATTAGCAAAGCCGAATTGTTCATAGTTTATTTTTCATATTCTAGATTTTGTATTCCATTTAGCTCCTATCTTATTTTCTGTCTATCGTAGTGACCACATTATAAAGACACGGGACGGGTCGAAACGTGTTTTGGATTTGTCATTTTCTTTCCTGTCATATCACATGTTCTTCATGCTTATTTCACAATAAATAAATTTTACAATTGACTAGGAACAGAGCGTGCGGTGAATACTTTGGCAGGTCTGGATTTTAAGCATTACTGTATATATTTGGTAGGATGTTGTGATGGTCAATGTAATGTGATGTATCAGTGTATTCTGTAATCAGTTTGTGTAATATCATGTGTGGCACATATATGAAAGCAGAATAGTAAATATTTACTAAGCAAAACAAACAAAAACAAAATACCAAATTAGCCATATGCTTACTCCCAGTACTCCCTGATAAATATGGTCGGCAATAATGTTGTGTGTACATTACAAATAGATGTAGCTGTCCTAACTATACACAAATGTTTCCAAAGCTATCTGTGGCCTAAAGAACTGAGGGGGATTACTGAGCGCTGTACTTGTCTATCTCTGTCAGTGCCATTGAAAATTAATGGTTCACCATTGCATTTGAGTGACCAATGCTCTATTCAATTGAGAGACACATCTTAGTTTTCATGACCCTTGCGATCATACATTTATCATCCATCCATAGGGTAGGTGATGTATTTTTCTGTGACCATACCATTTACATTTGTTCTTCATCATTGGTAATCATACTTTGGTTCATTCTTGATCAGCAGAACAGTCAGGATCTAATCAACAATGACCACTTCTCCGCTCTGTACTTTGGCTGCAGCGGTGGCATCATGTCAGTAGCGAACTGCAACTAATCGCCCATCAGCGACTTGGCCGATATGGCTGATACGAGTTACTGAGCTCAGTTATTGGCTCCAGTGTTGATGTGAGCTGTCAATGTGAGGTCACCAAACACTGAGACCAGACCAGAAGTGGAGAGTTGGTGCTGAATTTTCTGATTTTGTTATTTTACAGTACAGGCAATATTTGGGGTAAACATTTCGAAAAAATGTTAAACCCCTTTAACCGCAAACTGGGTTTTCTCAATGCTGCTGGGTGACCCCTATAAGAGTAGAAGGGGTGGGGGAAATTTATCAAAGGTTTTAAAACAAATTGATTGCATCAGAATGTTACCAATGTTTGAAAAAACGCAGTTCTGCAAAATGTAATACTGTCTCAGGTCCCTTGTATTCAATAATTTGTAAACGTTTTACGGTAGCGGCCACTAGTTGATTGTTGGTGATATCTTCCTTTGCTTTTTTAGTAGTTTAGAAGCCGATTGAAAAGGAACTTGATCTTACACGTTTTTCGGGGATTTAGGTGCCCAAGTACTTGTTCTGGAAACAACTTTGGTTTAACAATCATGCAGCGGTAACTCATAAGTTACAGAGGACTGTACACTAATGACCAGTACATTTTCTATCCTGTGGTCCTAAGTCAGATCAGCAGAGCTCATAAAATACTCATAAAAAGACTTTTGAATCTTTCTTGAACTATTAGTTTACTTTCTTTGAGATATTCTCACTTAATCCATCCTACAGCCAACAATAGACACTGCAACATAGAGGCTGTATAGGGCAAATGATGGAAAAAGGTTTACTGAAACCCAATCGCAAAAAATATTTTGCATTTAGTTGAGAAAAAAAAATGTCTTCAAATTTGGACAACCCCTTTAAGAACAATCATAATATCAACTATGACTATAATGTATGCGCTAACGTTATGGTTTAAATTGCCCAAATACCTAAGCTGCTTTCTGAGTTTTAGTTTTTATTTTTAAATTTTCCCCGATTTACCCTGAATATCCTTTTTGTTGCGTTTCGTCATTCAAGCATCTGTATTTTAGTGAGAGAATTTCAGAGATCCAGATGGAATATTATGCTGACATGAGAATACTTAATCATACATCTGTTAGGGTGGTCACTTTATTGTTTTTGAAGGGCTATATAAAAAAATGAAGTTATGACAATAGGAGGAACTGTCAAGAAGTTCTGATTTCTATATTATTATCAATGTTATGTTGGAAATACTTAGCCTTGGAGGCAATTAATCCAACGAAGAAAGATGTCACTATACTATATCAATATATGATATTAGGTATCTTAATAATGCTAAATATAGCATGATATATAATAGATAATATACAATGTAAGTTAATATTTTAATGTTGCATTGCTGGTATGTTTTATTACTGTCAAAACATAAAATTGATCTTTGCACTTGGATACCAGAAATAACTAACTGTGGATATTTGTCTATAGGTGGACCAATAGCGTATATACACAAAATAGGCAACAACAACAAAATCAAAGAATCTACAAACACAGCATAAGATAATACTAACGGTGAATGGACATAGACAATACGACTTTACTAATGAGTTGACCTATTCAGTACAGAGAGTCATATCCAGGGGTTAAAGGATGATGTGAAAACCCTGTATACAAGCATTAATGTCCCTTATAACGTGATCAAAGTTCAGTGACTCCTATGCTGTGCTTGTGGAGAGATTTGAGGTCCAATATACAAGTGCAACTCAATAAATTAGAATATCATTAAAAAGTTATTTTATTTCAGTAATTCAATACAAAAAGGGAAACACATATATAGAGTCATTACACACAGAGTGATCTATTTCAAGTGTTTATCTCGGTTAATGATTATGGCTTACAGCCATGAAATCCCAAAAGTGATTATCTCAGAAAATTAGAATATTAGATAAGACCAACTAAAAAAATGATTTTAAACTCAGAAATGTTGGCGCCTACTGAAAAGTCTGTACAGTAAATGCACTTAGTACAGTAAATTCGCTCAAAACTTGGTCGGGGATCCTTTTGCATGAATTACTGCATCAATGCGGCGTGGCATGGAGGCAATCAGCATGTGGCACTGCTGAGGTGTTAGGGCCGTTTCAGATCAGCCGGTATTCTGCCACACTCGCAGATCCGTCATAAGGGCAGTACAGTACTTTATAGTTCACAGACAGTGCGGCAAGCCCCGGTCACATGCTGTCACATGCTCCGGTCACATGATCCTATGTGCCCGGAGCTTGCCAGTGAACAGTAAAGTACTGTACTGCCCTTATGCCGGATCTGCGAGTGCGGCAGAATACCGCTGATCTGAAACTGCCCTTATGGAAGCCCAGGTTGCTTTGATAGCAGCCTTCAGCTCGTCTGCATTGTTGGGTCTGGCAGAACCATAGGCTATGTAGATGCTCAGTAAAAGAAAGGGTTCAATAATATATGGACGCAATCACCAGAGAAAAGTTCACTTACTTAAACAAGAGATAGTTGTTCTCTGGCCAGTAACGTGGCTGTGGGGCAGCAGAAACAAGGAGAAAGTTCCTAGCATGCGAATTGCTTATTTGGGAGCTATTCCCTTGTATCACTGGATCATTGGTTTCAATAAGTTACAAAGAGCCAGTGGATCTACAGTACAGACCAAAAGTTTGGACACACCTCCTCATTCAAAGAGTTTTCTTTATTTTCATGACTCTAAAAATTGTAGATTCACATTGAAGGCATCAAAACTATGAATTAAAACATGTGGAATGAAATACTTAAAAAGGTGTGAAACAACTGAAAATATGTCTTATATTCTAGGTTCTTCAAAGTAGCCACCTTTTGCTTTGATTACTGCTTTGCACACTCTTGGCACTCTCTTGAGGAGCTTCAAGAGGTAGTCACCGGAAATGGTTTTCCAACAGTCTTGAAGGAGTTCCCAGAGATGCTTAGCACTTGTTGGCCCTTTTGCCTTCACTCTGCGGTCCTGCTCACCCCAAACCATCTCGATTGGGTTCAGGTCTGGTGACTGTGGAGGCCAGGTCATCTGGCGTAGCACCCCATCACTCTCCTTCTTAGTCAAATAGTCCTTACACAGCCTGGAGGTGTGTTTGGGGTCATTGTCCTGTTGAAAAATAAATGATGGTCCAACTAAATGCAAACCGAATGGAATAGCACGCCGCTGCAAGATGCTGTGGTAGCCATGCTGGTTCTGTATGCCTTCAATTTTGAATAAATCCCCAAAAGTGTCACCAGCAAAGCACCCCCACACCATCACACCTCCTCCTCCATGCTTCACGGAGGGAACCAGGCATATAGAGTCCATCCGTTCACCTTTTTTACAAAGACACGGTGGTTGGATCCAAAGATCTCAAATTTGGACTCATCAGACGAAAGCACAGATTTCCACTGGTCTAATGTCCATTCCTTGTATTCTTTAGCCCAAACAAGTCTCTTCTGCTTGTTGCCTGTCCTTAGCAGTGGTTTCCTAGCAGCTATTTTACCATGAAGGCCTCCTGCACAAAGTCTCCTCTTAACAGTTGTTCTAGAGATGAGAAGGTGTGTCCAAACTTTTGGTCTGTACTGTACATTATACCTAAAATAATGCCACAAGCCCAATATACTGTCAGTTATTTTTGGTCTCGTCAGTATACAGGACAATCACTGCATACCGTATTTTCACGTCATCCATTAACCCTTGATGAGAGCTCATTGTACTGATTAGGTCTTGTTTGGTAATTCATATTATCCATGTTTATGTCCATTCAGCAACCTTTGTTCTATTTTGTTATACATTTGTAGATCCATTGGTTTTTATTGATATTGCTTATTTCGTGGATTAGTCCCCCTATAGTCAAATATCCAGAGGTAGTTATTTTTGGCATCCCAATTGCACAGGTTGATTTGATGTGTTATATATTTTTTTAAGATAAATGGAGTACAGATGTGCGTTTAATCTAGTGGTGCAGGTTACTTTGAAGCAAAGGCACCAGTGTATTTTCATCCATGTTGTATTACTTTTACTTTACAATTACTTAGCGGTACAGTTGTTCTGAAAACAACTTTCACATTAGGTGACTTTTTCTGTACAACGTGAAGATTGCAATATTGCATGTCAGTGGGGTGGCAATGTAAAACTCCACCTAACTTAAGTGCGGCATTGCGTAGAGCAGGGATGGGGAACCTCCGGCCCCCGACATGACATTTTCTGCGGCCCCCGGGCACGTTCCAGGAAACCCCAGTGCTCGAGCGGCACTCGCGCTTTTGCCGGCCGCCGGCCCCCGGCCCTTTAAAATCCCAGTGTGTTCTAGGTAGATGCTAGAATGTATGGGCTTTTTCCAGATTCTGATTACAGCCCGTACTGGAATGTACGGGCTCTTTTCGGGACCTGACTACAGCCCGTACACTCTAGACTGAACCCGGGACTGTGCTCGCGTGCTCAAGGTTTACCTTGTGGGCGGGGTAAACAGTGCGCTGTGTTCCTGTCACAGAAGAAGAGGTGCAGCAGATGCCTCCCTGCTGTGCATGCCTCCCGTATCTGTGCTGTGTGACTCCTCCTCCCCAAGAACTGTGAGTATGCAACCCATCGCTGCCCCCCCATCCAGTGCTGGGTACTTCCTAGTACTGTGTGTAGCCCCAAGTGTTGTGTACCCACTCAGTGCTGTGTACCCCCTAGTACTGTGTGTAGCCCCAAGTGCTGTGTACCCCATAGTACTGTGTAACCCCTCAGTGCTGTGTAATCTGTGCAGCCTCCTAGTCCTGTCAGTGCTGTCACATAGTGCTCTCCCTGCTGCCTCCTAGTGCTGTCACCTAATGCTCTCTGTGCTGCCTCCTAGTGCTATCAGTGCTCTTAGTACTGCCATCTAGTGCTCTCTGTGCTGCCACCTAGTGCTCTCCGAGCTGCCACCTAGTGCTCTCTGTGCTACCACCTAGAGCTCTGTGCTGCCAACTAGCGCTCTCTGTGCTGCCAACTAGTGCTCTCTGTGCTGCAAACTGGCGATCTCTGTGCTGCCACCTAGTGCTCTCTGTGCTGCCACCTAGTGCTCTGTGCTGCCACCTAGTGCTGTTCGTTGTGTCACCTAGTTTTGTCCATTGTGCCGCCTAGTGCTGTCCGTTGTGCCGCCTAGTGCTGTCCGTTGTGCCGCCTAGTGCTGTTCGTGCTGCCACCTAGTGTTGTCTGTGCCCGCCATCAGTGCTCAGCATCTCCTGTGATGTATACACCCCTCCTGTGATAAATACGCCCCAGTCCCTCCTGTGATGTATACGCTCCTCCTGTGATGTATATGCCCCAGCCTCTTCTGGGATGTATATGACGCAGCCTCTCCTGGGATGTATATGCCTCAGTGTCTCCTGTGATGTATATGCCCCAGCTTCTCCTGTGATATGTATGCTCCCAGCCTCTCCAGACCAAGACAAAACTGGAAAAGCAGTTGTGAGAAACAAAATGATCAATATCACCGAACATCACAGCCTCTCCAGCCACCAAAGTAGGGGTGAGTTAATTAATTGTATGACCAAATATAGCCTGGTCATTTTCAAGTTGATAATTTGCTGTGGCCCCTGAAGGTTGGTAGAAAATTCCAAATGGCCCCCGGCAGTAAAAAGGTTCCCCACCCCTGGCGTAGAGTCTAACCCTTGAAATTTTAATCACAAGTCATATGCTACTTTATCCATAGATTACCTATAGATTTCAATGTAACTCACTTATGACCTGTCCGTGAGTTGCCTGTTTTAAAGGGAGTCTGTCAGCAGATTTTTGCTATGCAATTTGGAGACAGCAACAGATAGTTGCTGAAAAACAGATTTCAGCTATGTGTCATTTGTTAACCTGTGTGCTGATGTTTACTTACAGTGAACGTTTAATCACTAGGATATTATCATTGCAGTGACTAGTTGCTTCATCTTATAAGCAGCACACATTTAATAGACAATGTACACAGAAAGCAGTGATGTGGGCGAGGTTAGGTTTCTGAGCTCTGTTACATGCTACTTCTAAGAACTCTGATTCTGTCACGACTGCTGCACCCAGTAAACTAAGTGATACATCATTGGAATCAGGTTCTCTTTACCATTATGCTGCTCTCAGTTGAGGTAGCAAAAGCCTGCTGACAGATTCCTTTTAAGACAAGTTGCAGCACTAAAGAAGTCAAGAAATGAAAAATCCCAAACAAGTTCACATATGTTTCTGGTTGGGCAACTTGTCTGAAACTCAGACTAAGGCGGGCTTTGCACACTATGACATCGCAGGTGTGATGTCGGTGGGGTCATGTCGAAAGTGACGCACTTCCTGCGTCGCTCTCGACATCGTAGTGTGTAAATCCTAGATGATACGATTAACGAGTGCAAAATCGTCGTAATCGTATCATCGGTGTAGCGTCGGCGAATTCCATAATTATTAGATCCACCCACAGAGTGAGTACAGAGACTGGACCGCATCTAGTCTACAGGAGAGAGCCAGAGATCTGGGCCTGAGCTACCAGGCACTGAGTAAAGAAGCCTTAATTGATCTACTGGTGGATGCGAGACAGTCCACCTCCTCCCAGATGTCTGATGAACAAGCACTGGGGACGGGGATCCCTGCCCCAAAAAGCCAGTGGTTGGTGTCGTTTGAAGAATAGATGGTAGTTCTTGGCCCCGGTGTATCTCAGCAGTATACGGAGGAGGCTGCTCACTGAGCACAGAGGAGACAAGAAGCAATAGAGTCTGACAGAGGGAGTAATGTGAGTTGGAGTGTAAACCCAGCCATCTGGGAGCCTGTACAGATCACCGGGCAGACTTCAATCCATTTGATGAGGCTTCCGGAGATGTGGAAGGCGTCTTCAAGGACTGTGAGCAGCAGTGTGCCGTGATGGTGGTGCCTCACTTTGGCTGGATGTGTTTGATAGTGGGACTCCTGAACGGAAGCCTGGCAGAGGCTTATCGCACCATTGACTCACAGCGGAATCAGGATTATAACATTGTAAAACGGACTATCCTGGATTACCATGCCATCACCCTAGACTCACAAAGGGCACAGTTCGGAGACTTCCCATGCACCACGGGGGGATCGTTTAGGATGTATGCCCATAATTGAAGAACCATTTAAACGTGAAACTGTGGATATCATAGGACCTCTGGCCCACCCCCTCAGGGAAAAAATACATCCTCACAGTGGTGGACTATGCCACTTGGTATCCTGAAGCCGTGGCCCTGTCCAGTATTACAGCCGTAAAGGTAGCCGAGGCTCTTGTTACCATCTTTACCCGGGTTGGGTTCCCCAGTAAAATATTATCAGATCAAGGGACTCAGTTTATGTCAGACCTGGTCCAGTCCCTCTGGCATACCTGTGGAGTTCGAGCCATTCGCACCACTCCATACCACCCGCAGACCAACGGACTATGTGAACGCTTTAATGGAACCCTCAAAAATATGCTGCGGGCTTTTGCTGACATTGAAAAGGACAGGGAAAAATACCTGCCGCATCTCCTCTTCGCATATCGAGAGGTTCCCCAGGAGTCCACAGGGTTCTCACCCTTTGAACTACTGTTTTGACAGAAGGTCTGTGGTGCTCTCGCTCTTCTGAAGGAACACTGGGAGGGAGATGTCTCAGACACCAGAGTGCTAGTCCTTCCCTATGTCCTGGAGTTCCGAGACCGTCTCACCCAGTTAGTTACCTTGGCTAAAGAACACCAGTGAACGGCCCAGTCCAGACAAAAGACCTGGTATGACCGTAAAGCCAGGACCCGGGAATTTATAGGAGGACAACAGGTGCTCATGATTATTGCTTCCCCTGCCAACATGCTTCAAGCAACGTGGGAAGGCCCTTATCAGGTTGTCAAGAAAGTTAATGACACTAACTACATCATTGCCCTGGACCCTAGTGGTCGACGACAAAAGACTGTCCACATCAAAATGCTGAAAGAATATCATGACCGATCTCTGCCTGTTTTGGTCATCTGCCACCCCCCTAGTGATACTCCGAAGACGAGTATCTCCCTGATCTTCTTCAGGTCGCCCAAGTGGGAGGATCCCTGGAACAGGTGCCCCTGGATTCACACTTATTGAACATACAAAAGGACAATATTATCTCTGTACTAAGACCAAAGGCTTCTGCTTTCTCCTCAAAGTCGGGGCGGACTACTCTCACAAGCCACCATGTGGAAACCTCCGGACAACACCCCATTCAGAGGCTGTTCAAGGCATGCGTCAGAGTTCCGGGATTTCCAGTTTTCTTCTAAAGGATCTTGCCCTTTGTTAACATGGAGTTTTCTGTTCTGTTGCCCTACTTCCTGTTCATCTGTTTAAAAGCCCGCCCCTAAGCTTAGTCTAGTTGCCTGAGTATACTGCTTCCTGTCTACTCCTGCCCTGCTGCTCTTGGTTCCTGATTGCTATCTGGATCCTGTTGAAACGCCCGACACCGGCTCTGGACTTCACCTGGTCTCATCAAGCTGTGCCCGGACTCCGTCTGCCGTCTCTGGTCGGCACTTCTGCCTGGTTCCTTCCATTTCATATCCACCCTAGGACTCACATCACGTACGGACATTTTTGGACTATACCTATTGCCCTTTCGTGTCCCGGCTGCTGCGCATTTAGGCCTTCTGGGGTGATCGCCAGAAAGTCCCTGTATAGGGGTTCGCTCCTGGTGGTCTCCCTGGGGGAGTCCGGTGCGCGGCCCCGGGAATTCCCCTTTGCTCCGAACCTGGCAGGTATTTACTGTGTTTATGTTCTACTGTGTTTATGTTCTGTTCTGTGTACATATTGTTGGTTGCATATTATAAACGTCTTTGCACCAAGAACCCGTCTCTGGTTGTCATTGCCCTAACGCAATCGAAATCCTCAGTTCATACAATAGTATTAAAGCATGATAAAGACTGAACTGGAGGAGATAAAACAACTGGGGGTTATTCAGCCATCTCACAGCCCCTGGGCCTCTCCTGTTGTTCTGGTCCCCAAAAAGGATGGTACAATGCGATTCTGTGTGGATTACCGGGGATTAAATGATGCCACAAAGAGTGATGCTTACCTCATGCCCAGGATTGATGATCTATTGGATCGTCTAGCTAGTGCCCAATTTGTAACCACGCTAGACTTGAGTAAGGGGTACTGGCAGATACCCCTAACAGAGGACGCTCGGGAGCGCTTCGCCTTCATTACTCCCTTTGGACAATTTGAGTTCCTGGAAATGCCCTTTGGGATAAAAAATTCCTCCGCTACCTTCCAGAGACTAGTGGATTGACTGTTGGAACAATGTCAGGACGTTGCCTGTGCTTATCTGGACTACATTGCCATTTTCAGCACAACCTGGGAGGACCATCTTAAACACTTGGCCATAGTGCTGGACCGTATCCTGACTGCAGGACTGACCATTTGTCCTGATAAATGCCAGTTGGGGATGGCTGTGGTGCAGTACCTCGGGCACAGAGTAGGTGGAGGGACCCTAAGGCCTAAGCCCGTCAAGGTGGAAGCCATTAGTAACTGGTGTAGATCCCACACTAAGAAGCAGGTACTTTCTTTTTTGGGGACTGAGGGTTACTATAGAAAATTTGTTCCTAATTTCAGCACCTTGGCCAAGCCCCTAACCGACCTGACCCGCAAAAACATGCCTAGAAATGTGACATAGACAACTGCATGCGAGGAGGCCTGCTCAGCATTAAAGACTGCCCTCATCACTGCTCTTGTCTTGGCCACCCCGGACTTTAAGCGCAGGTTCCTCGTGCAGACAGATGCATCCACATTCAGGATTGGGGCAGTTCTTAGCTAGGTGAACGCCGCTGGGGAATAGCACCCTGTCGCTTTTGTCAGTCGAAAACTACTGGATAAAGAGGTTGCCTATGCCACCATCGAAAAGGAGTGCCTTGCCATTGTATGGGCACTGAAAAAACTGCAACCTTACTTGTATGGCAGAGACTTTACAATTCTGACAGACCACAACCCCCTCATATGGCTGAACCGCATGTCAGGGGACAATGGACGATTACTGCGGTGGACCTTGTCCTTACAACCCTACAGCTTCTCCATCCAATACAAGCATGGAAGCCAACACCAGAACGCTGATGGACTGTCCCGGCAAGAAGAACCATAGACTATCCAGAGCTGAACAACATTGACTTAAGTGAGATGGCCAGAGGTCTGTGTAGACCTCGGCATGCTCACTTATTCAGAAGGAGGGAGAGGTTGTGATGGTGGGATATGGGGGAGGTGTATCATGTTGTGCAGATTCGTATTTTAAGCTTGGTTCACTGTCCATTATTTGTACTGTTTGTATGTACATTGTATTGTCTGTAGGTAATCACCCCCTGTATCACCCCCTGTAGTACAAGGTTATAGCTTATTGAAGCGCTTCTATGCCTAGGTGTGGGGGGAGGTGGGCCTAGAATCCACCTACTCTAAACTCTCTGCTTACCTGGGGGGAAGAAGCAGTCTGTTTGAGAACTTCAAGACTGAAGCAGGAAGATTGAACCTCTGAGGGAAAAGCTGCGGCTCCCCAAAGAGACCTGGACATTTATCGCTTATTGGATTATATTCATATTTCTGGACTAATTGTACCCTCTGTATGGTGGATTATCTTATGGACCGTTTGATTTGCTTGGAATAAATGCTTATTGGATTGTACAGCCATCTCTCGCTCTCTTGATTGTGCGATATGGGAGAAGGACCCCGTCACAGAGGGAAAGAGAAAGGACTCGTACAGAGCCTTGCTTCTGCTTTCTAGTACTTGTTTATCGCCTCTCAGTGCTGGATGTACAGCTACAAGCTCAGTGATAATAATGATGGCCTCCAAGCTGCTCCTGCTGTTTGTGCCCCAGCAATGGTGCACAGAGCACCTCATTCGTGTACTTTAATAAAGCAGGATTATTGAAAATTGAGCAACAGATTTGTATATTAAGGATATCATTTTTTAAAAAATGGCTATGTTCCTTACAAGGTGCTGTGCTTTGCTTTAACATTCTTTTTGTGCTGATAGACATCCCTTAAGTTGTTCCTGTTAATAAATTTGCTGCATTACACTTGAAAGCACTTTCGATTAAGATTGTTTTAAGAAATGCCAGCCTTAGTGAATTCACCACATTGGGTGATTTCATATTTGACCACTGACTGAAGCATGTCTTGGAGTTTAAGATAGGTAATTCCTCCAAGAACATGCTGGGATTCAGAGATTAATAACAGCTGGAGGAACAGATGTTGACCACTAATGGCCAATGTAATGAAGTCATATGTTTACAATGTTTAACTCACGTACTGTATGCAACTTGAATGTATTAAGTGCTGGTGAATGCCTTGACCTTCTTGTAGGAGCATAAATTTGGGTTGACATAATTTGTCATGATGCATTTGATCATTTGAAACCGATGGTTTGGCCCTTCCAATAATGTGAGCCAAACTATGTAAAAAGTGAATATAAAGAAGTGCTATGTTAATAACAGCCTCCCTATATCATTCCTAGCTATCCAATGGGAATTAGATTTATATTTGGCTTAATTTGGAGTGTCCTACACAGGGTTTGTGGGAGAATAAATATATTGTTATAGGTAGGTATATATAATGTTGTACTGGTATATTATATAGACAAAACTATAATTCAAAAAACTCACTGATGCTTAGCTTTTTGGTTATGTGTGATTCAATATAATGGAATTAGGCTCTAAAATCCACAACATTATGGCCGCCCTTGGCTTATTGAACCCAAATACAATGTTCTAACATGTTTACCATGACATAAGAAATTTTCAATATAGTATTTCACTGAAACTCTTTCAAGCCACTTTGTAGATTATGTATAGATTAGAAGGGATGTTCTCAAGTTGTTTCTTGAGAGCTGCTATTTGAAAGAACAGGAACTATAGTACAGTAGCCAGCGATGGCCAGCATCGGCTGATACACTTTGAATGGAACAACGTTTAGCAGCTCCATTCAGTTTTAAGTCCAGCCACAGGCAGAGCTAATACCAGATGATTGGCATAAGCGCTGGGTGTTGGACCCCCATTAATTTGCTATTGATGATCTTTGCTTTAGATAGGTCACAATGATTAAAAACTTAGAATACTGATACAATACCTTTAATAAAAGACTCGCTATAGATACTAGTGCCCTGATCTGTCAAGACTGTTGATATTCTCAATCTTGATGAGGGGATGTGTAGGAGTCAGAGACTCTTGATTCGTTATGAGACACTTGTCTCTTAATAAATCAGAAGTATGTTACGAGTTGTGGGTGACTCCCATGCACCACGCTCCTGTCCTGACCCAGTTTCGCAGAGCAGTGACAAGCTTTTTGTGCAATTCTGAGCTGCAAAAAAAAATGTTGCTGCTTTTAAAACAATTTATTCTATAATTCTGGAGAAATTGCTTTCATGACAGAGCCTAGATCTGCAGACAACCTATGTATGCGGGTATCTCAGTTGTCCCTCCGCACCACTAAATGTTGAGGAAAGCAAGGATTGAACATGTTGGTTTTTAACATATACAACCTCAGCTGAGCTCTAGTGCCCTAGGCCCTGTATTTCCTATGCATTACTTTTTGCTTTTTAGTAATTGCACCCACCCACGGTTATTTTTGCATGGGAACTTTAAACTAAATAGGCTATCTTGTGAAAGAAAAATAATCAAAAAGATTGAAATGATCCAGCGCCATCAAACCAACTCTTCTTATTGTGGAAAAAAAAATGGGGATCCACTGTTCAATAAATAGGGATAGCGTGGTGCTCAACTTCTACTAGTATGAGCTGAGTCAATGTGAAAAAAAAGGAAACCGGTGCCACTCATTATCCCATAAAAAAAACTTGTATTTATCAATGAAGTAAAGACATGGAGGTAGGAGAATGCGGGTACCATTGCAAACAACGGCCGTTTCGCGCACAAATGCACTTCAACAAGTCCTGATATGATATGACTTGCACCTAATTCTTTTTAAGCAGATCATATGAACACGTCACAGTAATCATCAAACTTACATGGGAAAACAAGGATGGCTGCAAACAGTATCATAAAAATACAGACAGATCGTTTTTGTTATTAAATCTTAATGGACCTAGAGCTATTGAGTGAATAATCCATCTAACTTGTCTTCTCAGTAGTATCCTGTGGAGATCCCCATCCTGCGGTGGAAGATTAACTCTCTCTATACCTGCAAAATTGAAAACTTCAGTGTTAGTATGGTGTTTCTCACGAGCATGATTAATTAAACAGGAGGAGAACCTTTTTCCGAGATAAAAGACTTGTAATACTCTCTAAATAAGACATATTGCAGTCTGATGGTTTTACCAATAGAGAAAAAAAACACAAGGCAAAATAAAACATACATTACAAATTGTGTCTTGCATGAAATAAAATGGGAAACTTGGTGGAATTCAGGACCAATCCTTAACCTCTTAACGACATTGAATGTACTGGGTATGTCCTAGCTCATGTCGGTATAATCATCGCCAGCGGCTGCAGTTAGCTGGTGGAGAGTACTGAATATGTCTGTTGATTTGTTCAGCAGAAATGTGGGGTTAACAGGTGCTGGTGGATCCATGATCCACCCATGCCTGTTAACACCTTAGATCATGCTATCAAAATGTGACAGCATAATGTAAATGGCCATGGCGGGGAACGCACCTTTCCCCACTGCCATTGGGAGCCCCGTGATGCGAAAATGGGGATGCAATGGTTGCCATGGTAGCATAGGGTCATATGATGACTCCTGTTGCTATCAGGATGTAGTTCCTGTTACAGCCGGCAGAGCGCTGACTGTAACAAGAACGGAGCATTTCTCCTGATCAGAGTGATGCTGCTCAAATCAGGAGAAATGAATCAGCAATCAGATTACTGATCCTTGCCTGAGGGAATTGGTAAAATAAAAAAAAAAAGTTAAAAAAAGTTTTAAAAATATTTAAAAAAATGAAAAACCTAAAAGTTCAAATTACCCACTACCCACATTAAAGGGTTGAAAAAATAAAAATGTACACATATTTGGTATCAACGCTTTCAGAAATGCTCGATCTATCAAAATATAAAATAAATTATAATGGTGTAGCAGCAAAAAAAAATTCCAAATGCCAAAATTACGTATTTTGGTTGTTGCTAATTTTGTGCAACAAAAATGCAATAATAGTCAATCAAAATGAAGCATCTATAAAACGTCAGCTCGAAATGCAAAAAATAAGCCATCACTGAGCCCCATATCCGAAATAATGAGAACGCTACAGGCCGCGGAAAATGGCACAAAAAGTGCTCCAATTTTTTCGACAAGCTTCTCAATTTTCTTTAAACCTGTTAGATAAACGTAAACCTATACATGTTTGGTATTTACGAACTCGTACCAACCTGAGGCATCACACCAACACATTAGTTGTACCATATAGTGAACACGGTGAGTAAAATATTCCCAAAACAATCGTGCAATCACACTTTTTTTCCAATTTTTCTGCAGTTGGAATTTGTTGCTGTTTTTCAGTACACTATATGGTAAAACTCATGGTTTCATTTAGAAGTACAACTCATTCAGCAAACAAACAAGCCCTCATATGACAAGCTTGATGGAAAAATAAAAAAGTTACGGCTCTCGGAAGAAGGGGAGCAAAAAAAATCCCAAAAACCGAAAAAGACGGAAAATATCCCGGTGGTGAAGGGGTTAAGGGATTCGTGGTTAGATGAAATTTACAAAATGGACTCTTGCCGCATCTGAAATTACCAACAGGATCTACCTTAGTTAGTCAATTAGAATCCGGTATGATAGGAGTATGGACTAGAATATCTTTACGGTTATACCATCTTCTATGTATAACTAAATGTTTTCGAGATGCTACCTCTGAAAGATCTCTGCCACTTTCCAACAAGTACCAATTCCTTTCTGTAAGAGTTTGAATTGTTTTGTCCAAAGGGCCATGTGGATTTTTCTTTTTATAAAGAAGCTCCATGGGATAAAGAATCTGCCCTATGATAGATGTCAACAACTGACCTAGGGTAACCTGTGTTGAACCTTAACTTTAATTCCTCTATCTGTTCATGAAAGCGCCAAGTGTCACTATTAATTCTTCACTGTAAAAAGTAACTAAAAGGAGGTGAGCTTTTCGTATGGCAAGGATGGACACTATTATTGTGTAAAAGTGAATTCGTAGACTTGGCCTTTCTAAATGTTTCTTTAGTTAACTGACCATCATTAACCTGATGTTTTACATTCAAAATCTCCAAGATGGAGTCTCCAAAATGAGAGGTGAAACACATATTCATGGTGTTAACCTGCTTTAAATAGATGGCAAATTTATTAAATTGCTCCTTTGATCCAGCCCAAGCTATGAATATATTGTCTGCAAATATAAAGTAATTTTTTATATACGTCATAAAGGGATTACTTTAGTGAATGAATGTATCTGTCCTCAAACCAGCTAGAAACAGATTAGCAGGTGAACATGTAACTGGAGGACCCATCGCGGTGCCGTTACGTTATAAATATCACAAGCAAATTTGATGTACGCTAAGCTCTAATCAGTATTAGAAATAATCTGTCTATATGTTTTATTTCCCGGATCTTGTGGCGTTCTCATATAGAGACTTTCCACATCAGTTGATGTCAATGAAAACTCCTCCTGCTACTCTAAATCTCCTGTTGCTTTCAGGAAATCACTCGTATCCTTTAAATAGGATAGAATGCCACTAAGTAGGGGTCGTAAGAACCAGTCGACATTTTGTGGCAAAGGTTCAGTCAAAGAGCATGTTTACTTGCTAAGCTGAGGAAAAGGAGGTAAAGTTAAGGATCACCAACACAGGTTACCCCATGTCAGTTGTTGATGGTGCCTTTCATAGGGCTGATTTTTTGTTGCAGATGAAGCTTCTTAATAAAAAGAAAAATTCACATGAAGGTGAAGGAAAGAGATTTATTGTCAATTTCAAATATGGCCCTTAAGACTGAACAATTCAATCTGTTATAGAAAGCAATTGGTACTTGTTGGAAAGTGACAGATTTTCCAGAGGTGGCGTTTCGAAAACTTATGGTTAAATAAAGAAGGAGATGTAATCTCAAAGATATTCTAGTCGATAATTGCATTCAACTGGATTCTAATTGCTTAAAGTGTAACAGTGGTTTTAATTTTTATTTCACAAATCAATAGTACACATGAAAATAAGCAACTTTATAATATATCGTATCAGACAAATTTGATTCTTCCTCTGCCAAAATTGATCAGTCATTATCAAAATTCTCAATTCTGAGGTAAAATCTGTATTCAGTGAAGACTTTCCCATTACTGAGATAGGAGATGGCGGCTGTTACTGGAGAGATTTTATGATGATGGGAGGAGGGGAGAGCTAGAGGCAGAGAGAGGAGCTAGAGCAGAGAGAAGAGCTATAAGCAGAGGGAAGAGCTAGCGACAGAGGGAGGAGCTAGAGGCAGAAGGAGGAGCTAACAGCAGAGGGAGGAGTTAGAGGCAGAGCTCCGCCCCTCCTCCATCTTCCTTACATAGAATCTCATCAGTAACAGCTGCCATCTCCTATCTCAGTAATAGGAAAGTCTTCACTGATTACAGATTTTCCCTCAGAATTGAGAATTTTGATAATGACTGATCAATTCTTTCAGAGAAAGAAGGTAACTTGTCTGATAAGATGTAATACAAAGTTGCTTATTTTCATGTGTACTTTTGATTTATGATATATAAATTAAACAACGGTTATGCATTAAAGGAAATCTGTCAGCAGATTTTTCCTTCTTATTGTCTTTGCACAGTGTATTTAGGAAGCTGTCAATCAGTGGTATGGGCGGTGTTATACAGAGGTTAGGGTTCAGAGAAATGGTACATCAGCTGCAGAGAAAGCAGTGATTTTATCAAAACTACACCAAGAAGCCCAAAAAGTGACACATCACAGGAATTAGGGTCTCTGCTCCTACTTCATGCCGCATTAAGATGGCAATTAAAAACCTGTTAAAAAATTCCATTAAGCAAGTCATATACACAACTTTCTGATATAAGCATGATGAGCTGACAATCCCTTGTATATAGGGGACTTCTATCAGTTCAGTGATGGCAAATGTTAGAAAAAAGGGATTGATCATAATAAATTCTATCCTGATCCTTTGTTCCCCAAAATGTTTCCCAGAAACCTTTGGCATTGTCTTATTCCCCTCTCCACATTGACATAAACGTACACACATGCCAGATCCAAGCAAAAATGTTTGGGTGCCATTGGGAGAAATAGCCTTTGCCAAACTAAATGTAGAATTGGATTCAAAACCAAATGACAATCTGAGCCTTACTGATCTTTGTACCCAATGTGTGTTGCATTCGTGCTGTTCTTACAATGGGTTTGGCTAGCACTGTGCATGCTTTTCAGTCACATGTAAGTTTATGGATATTAAACAGTAGAAAAGAAACATAAAATCTCTTGGGCACCAACATATACAACCAGTGCCAAACAATAGTGTCTGAGCATAATCTTGATACCATGTTGCCCTTAAAATCCCCCAGTAAAACCCCAGTTATACTAATGCTGAGCTTATCTAGTTTGCCATTTTTAGTCCAAACAGGCAGTATTATTGCACTTTGTAGAATACGATATTTCGATGCCAAACCCTGTTTGCCAACGTCAATTATTGTTTGCACCCTTCACTGCCAAGTTTCCACCATTCGAATCTGACTTGTTGAATAGTCCAGATGTTCACAATGTCATGGATACGGCGGTGTTTTCTCCATGTATGGTCACAGTTTGGCAGTGCTGTGCTATAGTTGTTTGTAACGAAGGATGTCTTGTTTTAATGCAGACTGTTTGTACTCTGCGCTTAAAACAGGAAGCTGAGGGATATACAATAGAGACCTGAAACGAGCCGATGGGCACCTCAACAATTAACAATTCAATTTGGCACTAAATATTATATTTGGAAAAGATGTAGTTTTTTTATGGTTAGAGATTTAAAAAGCATGTGTTACTTGGTATTGTTCTGCCACGTAAAATGTCAGAAGATTCTGTCAGGATGTGTGTGAAACCAAAGTGTGATCGTTTATTACAATACTACCATACTGAGGACTCTATATAACTGTTAGTAGCACTTGGGCAGATGTCATGAAGTAGACAAAATTCTTTGCATTTTTTTGACAAATATGTCTGTTGACATTGGTTTCTAAAACATATATAGTCTATGTTGTATACAGGCTCATGCCATTTCACTATTAAAATTAATAGAAAACAATCTAAATAGATAAAAAAATATGATGAGGAATTAAGGAGCTGTTCAAGCAGTTACTTTTGATGACTTTCGACATCAGATTCATGGGCATCCAACATCCGGCACTCACAATTAGAAATGAAAGAACCTGGAATTTGATGCTCGAAGTTCGGGTTCGGAAACCGATTTTGAAAAAAGCAAAGTTCAAGTTTGAAGTTTGAGTGAGTTACGAGTGCAAACCACTAAAGCGAGCAGCGCTGTGCTTGGGTATGAGTGATGCTCAGCCCTGTGCGAGCCGCGTGGAGTGTTTGATCGTCTCACACTGGGGGTGAAATCAGCGTGATCTGATGTAATGTGCACACAAACAAAAATACAAAAATCCCACCCACCTTCTCCCGGAAGTGTTCTGCATATGACTGGCAGCATGTGGGTGGAGCAACGAAATGCCAAATTGCTGACTTCAATTAAGGTTCAGATCAAGTTGGGGTCAAAACCTGAACTTTTTTAAGGTTCGAATGTATCTGGCGAACCGAACCTCCAAAGGTTTGCTCATCTCTACTCCCAATCCCAATAAGCTATTAGTAGAAGAGCACAGCTTCACATATTATATAGTAGCCGCTGTCAGGTACTGAACATCACATGTATGAGTATAGGATCTGATCTGAAATACCCGGCAGCAGCCACTACACAATATACAAAGCTGTGCTGTTGTGCTGCGTACTCTGTTTACATTTAGACACCATGGACATGATAACTGCTGATTTGGATGGTGAGAGTCGGGTGTCAGACCCTTGCCGATATGATATTGATGACCTATGTGAACCCTTCAAAATTTTTCTGCATAAATTTGACCCAAAATTTTGTGAAATTTTCACACAAATCAAAAAAGTAGAACAAGAAAACTAAATCAAAACAAATAGGTTCAACATTTTAGACTGCCATTTCTAAATGAGAAGACTGATCCAACATCACGTCTTTGAGTGACAAAAGTATGCAAATCTTTGCTTTTTGGTGTGATCTTCTTGTTCAACATTAGCGGTATTTAAACATTTCCTGTAATTATTAATTAATCCTGCACAATGGCTTGGATACATTTTAGCACATTCCTCCCTATAAAACAGCTTCAGCTCTTTTGTTGGTGGGTTTTCCCCCATGAACCGATCCCTTCAGGTCCTTAGACAGCATCAGGCCATGACTTTGACTTGGCCATTCAAAAACTTTAACATTAATCTTTAAGCTTTTTTAGATGAGAGCCAGAAAAGCAATTGGCAAAAGCCAGAAATAAATTTTTTTACAATGCACCTGAATAATTCAGGAAAAAATGTGCAGGATTTTTGTAAATCACAATGAAATGAGACAACTTTTATTAGTTGCCATTTATAATATATATAGGAACATATAGGGCAAAGCCAAAAATACACAGACAAACATAGACAGATGGGTGATCCGGGGAGGTAATAGACATATATGTCTCAATGATAAACACAGTGTAAAATCAAGGCAAAAAAGTACGGCTACAATATAGATAGTAAAATATTCCAGAATACCAATGTAAAACATGTATGTAACAGTGAATAAAATAAGAAAAAATGTGTGAAAAGCGTCGACACTGGTGTCACACCTTGTTAGGCATCCATGGAGTTTATTCTTCATTAAGGCTTCCTTTATCTTGTCCATTGTGACTTGTACTCTTTACCACTGACGACTCACTGCACTTACTCCTGGTACATCCATTCTAGCATCCATTGAGTTTGTACTCTTTTAAGGTTTTTGTTACTTTGTTTAATATGTCATACTTTTTACATTTTTATTCTAGGATATTTTACCATCTATATTATGCTCCTTATCTTTTTGCCTTCTATTCACATTAATTGTGTTTATCATTGAGAGACATATACGGTATGTCTTTTGTCTCTCTGGCTCACCCAATATTCTATTTTTGTCTCTGCATTTTTGGCTTTACCTTATATGTTCCTCTAAATGTTTTTAAAGGTACCTAATTTACTAATTTTATCATGATCTACCATGTCCTGCACATTTTTTCCTTGATTATCCTAATCTTTTGTAGAACGACTTGTGTGCTTTGGATCTTTGTCTTGCTGCATGTCCTACATCCTCTTAAGACATAGCTCATGTACCATCACCGTGTTTTATAGATATCATGAGTTTTTTATCCTGTAATGCATTGTTTTTCATTCTCCAAACATAGCACTTCTCATTTAAGAAGCAAAGAGCTTTATTTTGGACTTATCGGCTCATAAAATATTGTTTCAATAGCTTTCTGACTTTTCCAGGTGATTTTTTGAAAACTGCAGATGTGCAGCAATGTTATTTTTGGCGAGCAGTGGCTTTCTGTGCCATGCACACCATTGTTGTTTGGTGCCCTTTCAATGGTGAACTCATGAGTCATGAGCATTAACATTAACTAATGTGAGAAAAGCCTTTAGTTGCTTAGAGGTTACCTTAGGTTCCATTGTGACCTTGCAGTCTGATATACATCTTGTTCTTAAAGTAATTTTTGTTGGTCAACTACCCATGGGGAAGGTAATAAGAGCTTGAATTTCCTGAATTTGAACACCATCTGTCTGACAGAATTTTTTATAGATGGTCTTGTCACCTTTTCCAGCCTGATGAGCTTCAATAACTCTTTTTTTGAGGATCCCACAAATCTTATTTGTTAGTGCCATGATACATTTCCACAAAAATGGTTTGTGAATATCATATTTTATAGATCAATTTTCTTAAATAAAACAGGTCATCCACTTTCACCTGATTGTCATCTCTGACTCTAATTTCACCTTCAACTTATCTGTGAATTTAAAATGTTCCCATTCTTTTGACACTTACAAACATGGGATATTGGATTTTTTTCTTCATAGAAAAAAATGAAAAAGTATAATCCTTTGACTCATGGTTTGTTTGGTTCATTTAATGTACATTATCTACCTTTAGGGCTTCTGTGAACTTCTGAGGTAGTTTTAGGTCAACTTTTATGCTGAATTATGGAAAATTCTGATGGGTTTACAAACTTTAAAGTATATTTGTTAGTCATTAATATTATTACGTGCTCTAACAACCCCTTTAATGTTAGAATTTATTATTTTTTTTGTGTTCACATGCGTTAGAATTGTATATTGCCAACCCAACATATATTTTGCAGCAAAATCTGATGTATAAATCCAAGGTTTAGGCTGTTTATACACATTAAATGTCATCTAACAGCTATCTCTCTTGATGCCCCCCCCCATACATTTGGACATTTAGTTGGGTCAAAAGGTACAAAGCAAACTAAATATATGAAAAAAGTCATTTTGGGAAATGAATTGTGAAATCTGCTCAGATTAAAGCCTGCTTTACATCTTTCAATTCTGCATATGATATCGTATGTGATGTGACCCGCCCCCATCGTATGTGCGACACGTTCAATTTGTTGCCCGTGTCGCACAAACTATTAATTGCTGTCACACGTACTTACCCTTCCATACGACCTCGATGTGGGCGGCGAACATCCACTTCCTGGAGTGGGAGGGACGTTCGGAGTCACAGTGACGTCACACGGCAGCCGGCCAATAGAAGCGGAGGGGTCCCGCCCACCTCCTTCCTTCCGCATTGCTGGCGGGAGCCGCGGGACGCAGGTAAGATCTGTTCATCTTTCCCGGGGTGTCACACACTGCGATGTGTGCTGCCCCGGGAACACTGAACAACCTGACGTTCAATTTTTAGGTTTTGAATGACGTGCATGCGATAAACGGTTTTACGTTCAATCGCAATCACACGTAGCTGTCACATGCTACAACAACACTAACGATGCCGGATGTGCGTCACTTACGACGTGACCCCGCCAACACATCGTTAGATATGTTGTAGCGTGTAAAGCCCGCTAACATACTTAAAGTGTTAGTACGGTATGTCTCCTCACAAACTCACTGCTCACTAGCCTCCTCACTTCCTTGTTGCTGTTGGGGCAGACACTCCTCTTTGTGTGACAGCTTTAGATCAGTAGCTTACCCTTTTGCTGAGTTTATCATTCTTCTATGACAGAACTAGTCTACACTGTTATTTCTATATGTGCGTATGAAGATAACAATGCCTTTGAACAACCATTACTTAGGAGAGCAGTGAATAGGAAAACTGCTATGGAAACTTCCCAGGGATAGGATTGGGCATATGATTTGTCAAAACTGATAAGACCCCCTCTGGATTAGAAGCTCACAGCTTGGAGGAAGTCAGTAGCTAACTGCTGTATAAAAAAAATGCAGTGGGTTGGAAAAAGTTGACTAGTATCTCAGGAGTTAACTCCTCAGCCTTGACTTTAGCTACTGCGCATACTCAGGCAGGCTTGGGTGATTGATCTCCTTGACAATGAGCTATAAGATAAAATCTCTTATAGCAGAACAACAACATTTAGAAAAAGGAAACCAATTGCAAACTTATTTATTTTAATACTGTGTAACTAACCATATCAGTGTCTTAGTATGGGAATAATCCTTTAAAGCAGATCTATACGTAGACAGTACATTCAAAAAGTAAAGTAATTAATGCAGTGTAAGAGCTTGTTTCTGAAGTATCTTTTGTTTTGTGTTTTAAGATTACAGGACTGGACCTTGCTTCTCTATTGTGAGCAACCAAATGTGCCAAGGACAGCTGACAGGTATCGTGTGCACGAAGACGTTGTGCTGCGCTACAGTAGGGAGAGCGTGGGGCCACCCTTGTGAGATGTGCCCGGCCCAGCCACATCCATGTCGTCGTGGATTTATTCCAAACATCCGAACAGGAGCGTGTCAAGGTATGCAAAGTACACGGAGCTGTTGAAACTGCTAATGTCTTAATGTTGATAGAATTACAGGGCTTTGGACAGCATGCCATGTTTCATACCTCAGCCTGTGCATGGAGAATGGAAAATCATTGTCAAATGCATTACCTCATGACTGAGTGACTGCGTGATGTATAAGGGGGGCATTAGCAGCTCAGGTCAGACAGACGAGCCAAAGCCTTAATGAATTTCTCCCTGCCAAGAACTCCCTCATTCCGACAGAAAAGAAGATAATTTAACATGACCTCAGATAGAAAAATTATATTTCAAATAAAGCAGATATATAATGGAATACAGGCACAATTATTATTGCCTCTCATTAAACAGCTGACATTGTTGGGTTTGACTTGTGAAAAAGTTGCTTATCCACCTATGTCTCTGACATTTTATTCCGCTGGAGTGTGCAGTTGGTTCAGATCATTGCAGCCGCCCAGATGTTCCTCACTTATTCCTGAGCATGCCTCCTGATAGAGAGCTCTGACACAGTTTTTGGCTTTGGGTCTAATACTTCCAGCTGTATAAATTCTTTTATTGTCTGGATGTCTGGCAGGAAGCTGAAGAAAGTTAACAGAGGCAGTCATATACTAAATTGTTGAGTAATCTAACTTTCCAGCACCGTGGGGGAATTTTGTAAAGTTATAATGTAAGTTTTTCACTTAGGTACATAACACAGATATGAAATTCATCAAAAAAGTAGACTAAAGTAGACTTTAGGCTAGGCGATCTAGTTTCTGATGGGAGGATACAGAACGTAAAGTCTCTACTGGGTAGTTCTTGTGACACAGTTTTATTACACCATTAGGTGTGACATGAGCAAGGGATTCAATTCAGAACTACAAATAGAATAGACCTCAAGTTAATTCTGATTGCATGCCAACTCTTGAGCTAAGGCTTTACTCACTGAGAGCCGTGATTGTGCATGTAGGAACTGCAGGAAACTTTCTAATTATCATTCTCACTTGTTAAGTTCAAACTCAAACCATTTAGTACATTAATAGTACTTAAAGGGGCTGTCCACTTCTAGGACAATGCATTTAGATTACACATGTTTATCTGAGGTAAAATAATAAAGACTATACTCTCTTCCTTTTACCAGTGCCCTTCCAGCGGTGCTGATGTTCACATGGGGTTCTGATGTTACACTAGCTCTGCATCCAATCAGCGCATGTTTCCAGACCAAACAAGCAATCAACAGGAAGTGAGCACAGCCGCTACGCTCACGTCCTGTTGATTAACTCGCTTGGTCCAAAGGCAGGGAGAAGGAAGCCGGCACTGATTGGATGAGGGGCTCACGTGACATCACAACGCCAATGTGAGCCTTGGCACCTCAAGCTGTGGCACCCCTGGAAGGGCACCGGTATGGGAGGTGAGTATAGTCTTTATTATTTTACATGGCAAAAATCATGGAATCAAAAAAGGTTGTCCTAGAAGTAGATAACTTCTTAAACCTTTTTATCATGGAGGGTGATTTTGAGAAAACTTTCTTCAGGGCAACCATTACAAATGGCCCATGCATCCGTGCAGGTGAGAGCTCTTAATGTTGCTGTGTTACCGTACGTCAGGAAACAGTGTTGTGTCCAATATCCAAATCCAGCATAAAAAGCTCAATTGCCAAATATACCAGATCTACTGTAAATGCTGCTGAAATGTAAAAGTTCGACTTTAATGAGACTTCTCATACATTCCAATAAGAATAGCAATTTCTTCTTAATAAAGTCTCATTCAAATGACAAATGTAAAAAAAACTAGTTCTCAATTATTTCCCTATTTAGCAGTCTGTGTAAATCGGATGCACTTGGTGCTGTTTGACTTTTCACAGACCCATTGACTTGCATTGCTGATTTTGACCCTATTCTCAGATCAATATCTGACATGTCTCTGATTTTGCGCTGACTGCTTGGTCTGTGAAAATCACAAATGAACAGTCCCATTCACTATTTCACATATGTGTGCTATCTGTGAAAAACATGGATAGCACTCGTAAGAGAAAAACTGAAGTCTGTACATTTAAATTCGGGAATTAATGGTGTCATGTGGTGTCATTCTGGGCAAATTAGACAATACTGTGCCCTTGACCCTGCAGTGTAATAAAGCAGGTCTGTCAGCAGATATCACAATGCAAGCTGCATAAATTAATAAATAGATCTATTAGATCTGATGAGGCTAGTGTATTTACATTGAAAATCCATGTCAGAATAGTTGTAGAATAATTTTTAATTAAAATGGGCATATAAAAACGAGTCCAGCTCTAGCACACTTTAATATCAGGCAGGAACACTCTCAAAAAGGATTAAACAGTCATCCTTACATGAATTTTGGTGACAAGTACACCAGTCTCATCAGGTCTAAGAGATCTATTAAGCAATGCTGGGAAATATAGGGACATATTCACTTTAATCCTAATTGCATACAATTTGGGGATCATTTTATTGTTCCTAAAATAGTCACAATATACCAGAATGTATCTAAAAGGTGCAAGCTGCATTTCTACTACACGAATATTGAGAACGAGCATTCATAGGGACACTCGTGTCCAGATAATCACCTGCCAAAATATAGGCAAAATGTTCGTTCGTCGGGTAAAATGATTTTTAAGCTTACTTAAAAATGATTGTTCTCGGCAGCACATTTTCCTTTATAAACAGGATTATGTGCTGTGGAAAACAAAGGTATAGACAGCCTGTTTACATAGGCTATTAAATTATTAAATGACTGCAGATTGGTTGCATATACTTGATCGAAGGTTATTTAATGGCTGCTGTTGGTCAAGGTTATTCAAGTACTTGGGAGGATTTACACCCAAAATTGCTCATTTATAAGGTGAAATGATTTTTAAGCTTGATTAAAAATTATTGCTTTCATCAACTCATCGTACTGGGTAAACGGGAGATGTGCAGCCAAGAGCAATATGTATGTACACAGAAAAATCGCAGTGAAGGGAATCTGTCAGGAGGTTTTTGCTACCTCATCTGAGAGTAGCAGGATGTAGGCAAAGAGATCCTGAATCCAATGATGTATCACTTAGATTACTGGCTGCAGTCGTCTGAATGTTTAGATTTAGCCATGTAGTAGAGCTGAGGGAGCTGTCCCCCTCCACACCAGGCTCTCAATAGAGATTGCACATTGACAGTGACGTGTCAATCACAGGAGGGGGCATGCCAGACTGCCATGCACATGACATTGTATATAGTCCGGGCAATGATATGTCCTACTCTTTCCTGCTGCTTAAACAACAATAGCAAATAAACAACAGATTGGACCTTGACAAGACAGACATCCCTGAATTCTCTCTGTTAACCCTTGCAACATGCTGTCTTCAGCTTACATAGCAAAAACCTGCGGACAGATTCCCTTTAATGACCGTTCTGTGTGCGTGGACGTCCTGTCTATACAGAATAGTAAATGATCGGCTTTTATGTGTTATTTACAGAAGTGTAAGAATATTGCACGTCCATTAGATCTTCATAGTGCCTCTGTTCATGAATAGACAAAACTCTGGGCTCCACCAGAATTATTTGTGATGATTTTTACACCATTCAATGGTGTTAATACATGCTTCATAGAATATCCTGTTCCTTGTTCCTTAATCTCCAAAACTAGAAGTACTTCTTACAGAACATTCATTTCAATGGGTGACTTTATGGATAATTAGGTGTAACGGATCACACTGTGGGATGTTTTCAACCTTTTGTGCTTTTTGTTGTTCTGTTTCATTGGGGCAGATGTGGATGAATGCCAAGCAATCCCTGGGATGTGTCAAGGAGGAAATTGCATTAATACTGTGGGATCTTTCGAGTGCAAATGCCCAGCTGGACACAAGTTTAATGAAATATCACAAAAATGTGAAGGTAAGATGCTTCCAAGCTCATCAGGATCAATAAACCCGCTCACATCTTTTTTGTTTCAGAAATCATAAAATACCCAAATCAGTTTCCCACATCATTAGTATTGATTATTGGCCTTTTGTCTGCTTCATATTTCATTTCCTTTACTCCAGCTATTTGCACATGTTGAACAGGACCCTTGTGATCTGGATTATGATGCAAATAAAAGTGAGTGGGGGTCTTCAGAGGATTCATTTCACAGGGCTGGGATGGAGAAGTGCAGCTGCTTGGAGATTACGGCGTCATATGGCCGCATGGTGTATTTCATGGGTCCATATTCCCTTCTTACATCATGTGATCCTAGGAGGGGTTTCTGGAAACATCTACAAGACTATTTGCCAGGAGAGGCCCCAACTGTCTTCTGATGTTCTTACTGTGCTGTGGACTGAGCAAAGGGACCAGCAGATGACTGGGCTGCAAATATCTTACATCTGCTCAGAGAGTTTCATATTATTGCTTGCAGGATTAGCACTTGAAACTATTATCACAATTAGGCCTCACTCCCACTTGAGTATAAAATGGATGAGTGAAATGCGAGAAAAAAATCGGATTGCACTCGGACAAATGTTATTCAATGAGACAGAGCAGATCTGCGATTTTTTTCCTCAGCTGTAATCGGCCTGACAAAAGAATCTCAGCATGCTGCGTAAGGCCACGTAAATCAGATGAGACTCTCCAATGCAAGTCTCTGCGGGTGAGAAAAAATACGGATAGCACACGGGCCAGCTATATGCCACCAAATTTTTACAATACATTACCATTCTGTAGCATAGAACACTGTATATGGTCCTGTAAATGACTTTAGAATAATAACTGCTCAGAAAAAAAATGCATTGCATAAAGATAGCATACGGATGCTAGGTAAGGATAAAAAAAATCAAGTACTCACATAGCATAAGGAATATGTTTTCACTCTTCTAGCTTTTTTGGATGAGAATGGGATCAATATTTTATACCCAAGTGGGAGAGAGCTTTAAAGAGGTTGGCTACTACTTTTACATTTATGGTCTATCTTTAGAATAGGTCATCAATGTCTGATTGGCTGGGGTCCAACACCCTGCACCCCTGCCAATCATCTGTTCTCAGGAGGCTGGAAATGCTCAGTTCTGGAGCTGACCCATCAACTGAGAGCGGCCAGGACTGAGAACAGCTAATCAGTGGCGTGCTGGGTGTCAGACTCCAGAAGATCAGACATTGATGACCTATCCTACTGACAGACCATCAATGAAAAAGTAGTGGCCAATCTCTTTCAGGATAACAAAATTAGAAGAATGCCTATTGGGCCCCCAGCCTAAAAATAGCAGCCTGCAGGTGCCCAGGATTGTCGCATCCATTAGATGCGACAATTCCGGAGCTTTACCCAGCTCCTCCTGATTACCGTGGTGCGGTGGAAATTGGGGTAATAAGGGGTTATTAACAGCTCACAACCGCCACTAAGCCCTAGATTAGTAATGGCAGATGTCTATAAGATGCTGCCCATAACTACTCATGACCTGAACTAAGAATATGTCCCTATAATGCCAGAACGTGAACAAGAAAATTAATTTTTATTTTACACTTTGGAGGTTTTTTTTCCCCTTCTTCAAGGAGCCATAACTTCGTTTCATTTTTCCCACTACACGTTTTTTGCCGAATCAGTTGAAGTTTTAAATAACATCATTCATTTTACCATATAAAGTACTGAAAAACGGGAAAGAATTCAGGTGGGGTTAAAGGGTGACAATAAGTGATGCCAACATTGTTTCCTGGGCTTTTTTTTTTATGGTATTAAGGCTTCATTCATACATCTGCGTTTTTCACGGAGAGAACCCATCACCCTTAAGAACCTATGCCGCTATTCACATGTTCCTGTTTATTTTGTGGGCCATATGCCCATCCAAAACTCACGGAGACACCGATAACATTGGTATCATTTTTTTATATACTTGTTTATACACGGATCTGAATGAGACCTAACCTGATCATATGATTTTGCAGATAAGTATGATTACACCACTAGTTATAGAATTTGTTTTATTTTACTACTTTACACAAAATCAAGGTTTAAAACATGATAGTTTTTTAGTACATTCTTTGGTGGAATTGATGTTACAAAAAATGACAATGTTGGTGATGTGACTCCATGGCATGTTCAGCAGTCTAATTGGAGGTGCAGCTGCAGGGAGAAAGAGATGGTATATTTTCCCTGCAGCCGCTCAGTTCCAGTCATCGGGGTAGTGAACAGTCATCTCTTACTACACAGTGAGTACTCTGTAATCACTCCTCCTGAACCTTGACTGACAGCCAATAGTGGCACTTTCAGATTTATAGGAGCTCTCCAGTCCAATCATTAATTTCACTAGAACAGACATCCTCATAGGCATCACTAACTGTATGATCAGCTCAACGATAGGAGCCACGATAGAATGGAACGTGATACCTAAGGCCACTGATTGGCTGAAGCAGTCATGTCCCAACCTCTTGTAAACCAAAACCATGGAGACTTTGAAAGTTTTTTGGTCACATTGGCATGGAATTAAGGAGGTGAAATTTTTTTTCCTATTCTTTTATACATATTTTATTCAGAGATCGGATAACCTATTTAATACCTTCCCTACATGCACAGTGTCACAAACCACCGGGGGGGTCACTCAGAAATCCCCCGCGCTGGCTACCAGTACGTCACAATCGGGGGGTAACAAGTAGGGGTCACCCCTCCTTTATACCTCCCGACCGACAGACAGAGCACGTGACGCGCTCTCTAGCGCCCCTCTTATAGTCAGGCCAATTATGGAATTGCCCGACAATAAGCAAGGAGGCCGCTATACTACTTATGCCGATTATTGAAGGGTCCCCGGTGAGAGTAGGGTATATATTCCCCCGACCTCCGCGGGCGGAATATATAAAATCTCCCCGAATCTCACTGGCCTCCCCACAATAATCCTTGGCACAACTCGCTGCCACCAACCGCTTCACGGTAACTATTAGCCGAACACACAGACGTGGGATTCAAGATCGAGATAACAGAACAGCCCAAGATTAATTATATAATTTAATCAGCCTAAAGCACACTAGAAACTACAATATATACAATAGGGAATCTACAGAATATACATATGTCAGAGTACAGTTACAATCAAAGCATGGGTTACAAACAGGCATACACAGTTCCAGCAGTTACCTTGTTGCGTCTGGCCACAGGGGGGCGCTGTAGACCAGGTTTCCAGGAACTCCCTCACAGGTCTTTCCCAACCAGGCCCCCGAGCAGAAGAACACTGGAAAATGGCCGAAGTAGGGTTATCAACCTGGGCAATCCAGGTCCCCTCCTACCTTAGTGACCTCACAGGGAAGCACTGCCACTCCCCCTGCATGGATCAGAATTATCCAGCAAAGGGGATATTGGCCATAACTTTGCCTGGGAGCGTCGTAGGCGGACGCCAATGCTCTCATCGTGACAGTTATGAATTTAGCTACAGAACGAGGGGACTCATGACCTGTCTGCCAGTTCCCCATTGGCTGATATCACGCCTGGGGCATTTCCCAATGTCCTGCTCCCATAAAAAGGGGGTGCCGGCATCGTCCACATGCGGAGACACCATTTTTATGGTTGCCATATTTATCGGAAATATGGCTTGCGAGATATGAACCATTTTTTACTGGAGTCGTTCTGTCTGGCTACTTCCAGAGCCTTGCTAATGAGATACAACTCTTGTTACAGGGTGACGGCAGGGAGTCATCCTGTGTCCATTGTCCCTAAGCCACCTAATTTCCATATCACAGGACATGGCCATGGGATTTGTTGCTAAACCAGTTGTGTGAAGGAAAGGGGGGGTGACACCAGGAGAGGGCTTCCTGACATACTTGAATATCATGATTTATCGTCATATCTCCGGATTTACCTCACACCTCCCCCCTTTTGAGGGCGCTAGGGGGCAGCACACTCCGGTGTTCCCCCGTGCGCCCGTCCGCGACCTCTCCTTGTCGGGACAGCCCGTCTGCGTTACCGTGGTCACGGCCCCTTTTGTGGCGAATGGTGAAGTTGTATTGCTGGAGCGCAAGGCTCCATCGCAACAATCGCCCATTCGTCCCAGAGACGGTGTGCAACCAGCTGAGGGGATTGTGGTCCGTCTCCACGATGAAGTGGCGCCCGTATAGATAGGGTTGCAGACGCTGCAGGGCCCACACTATGGCCAGGCACTCCTTCTCCATCGTGGAATAGGCAACTTCCCTTGGTAACAGCTTCCTGCTCAGGTACAAGACTGGGTGCTCTTGGCTCGCAGAGTCCACCTGGCTGAGCACCGCACCGAGGCCGAAGTCACTGGCGTCGGTCTGTACTACAAACGGCCGCGTGAAGTCGGCTGCCTGTAGCACGGGCGGGCTGGACAGGGCGTCCTTTAGGGCCCGGAAGGCTGTCTCGCAGTCCATTGTCCAATCGACTGCAGAGGGCAGCTTCTTCTTGGTGAGGTCCGTCAAGGGCTTTGCCAGGCTACTATAGCATGGAACAAACCTCCTATAGTACCCAGCGGTCCCCAAGAAGGACATCACCTGCTTCTTGGTCCTGGGGGTGGGCCAGGATGCGATGGCTTCCACTTTCTCAGGCTCGGGCTTCAGTGTTCTCCCACCTACCCGGTGACCGAGGTACTGGACCTCGCTCATGGCCAGCTGACACTTTCCCGGCTTGATGGTCAAACCTGCCCGGTGGATCCGCCTGAGCACCTGTGCTAGATGCTCTAGGTGGTCCTCCCAGGTGGGACTGAAGACGGCAATGTCATCCAGGTACGCGGCCGCGTACCCTTCAAGTCCCTTGAGCAGGGTGTTGACCATCCGCTGGAAAGTGGCAGGGGCATTCCTCATCCCGAATGGCATCACCGTGGACTCGTACAGTCCAAATGGGGTAATAAAGGCAGAGCGTTCCCTGGCCTTGCGAGTCAGGGGGATCTGCCAATATCCCCGGCTCAGATCCATGATGGTCAGGTACTGAGCCCCGGCCAACTGATCGAGCAGGTCATCGATGCGTGGCATTGGGTACGCATCGGCGACCGTGACCGCATTGAGCCCCCTGTAGTCCACGCAGAACCGAGTGGTTCGGTCCTTCTTAGGGACGAGGACTACAGGCGAGGCCCAAGCGCTGTTGGATGCCTGGATCACCCCCAGCTTCAGCATCTCGTCAATCTCCTGGCGCATGTGTTGCTGCACCTCCAGGGAGACCCGATATGCTGAACGCCGGATCGGGGGATGATCCCCAGTGTCCACGTGATGGACAGCCAAGTCAGTCCTTCCGGGCTGGTTGGTAAACAACCCCCGGAAGGGGTGTAGGGTGGCCCACAGCTGGGACCGTTGGTCCTCCAAGAGCTGGTGGCCAACCTCCACATCCTCAATGGATCCGCCTGCCCTAACCTGGGCTAGCATATCCAAGAGGGTTTCCGCTTCTCCCTCCTCGGGCAGGTTGCACACGGGGAGCGCACATGCCTCCCGCTCATGATGTGCCTTCATCATGTTCACATGGAAGGGCTTCCGCCTTCCACGGGCAGGGTCCAGGGTGACCAGGTACGTCACAGGGTTGAGCTGCTGGTACACGAGGTATGGGCCTTCCCAGGCTGCCTGAAGCTTGTCCTGTGGTACGGGGACCAGTACCCACACCTTTTGACCCACTTGGTAGGTCCTCTCACAAGCGTTCTGGTCGTACCAACGCTTCTGATCGGCCTGGGCTTGAGCCATATTGTCGTGTACCAGTTGCGTCAAGGCCTGCATTTTGTCCCGGAAGCGCATGACATACTCGATAACCGACACTCCAGGGGTGGCCAAATCCCCTTCCCAAGCCTCTTTCACCAGAGCCAGGGGGCCCCGCACACGTCGCCCGTACAGGAGCTCAAACGGTGAGAATCCTGTTGAGGCCTGTGGAACCTCCCGGTAAGCAAATAACAGGTGTGGGAGATACCGCTCCCAGTCACGCCCATGGGAGTCGACCAACATCTTAAGCATCTGCTTTAAGGTGCCATTGAACCGCTCGCACAGGCCATTAGTCTGTGGATGGTACGGGCTGGCCACCAGATGTCGCACCTGGACTTGCTTACAGAGGGCCTCCATCAGCTGGGACATGAATTGGGTCCCCCGGTCAGTGAGCATTTCCTGGGGAAAACCCACTCGGGAGAAAATCTCCAGCAATGCGGTGGCCACCTTGTCAGCCCGAATGGACGACAAGGCCACTGCTTCTGGGTACCGGGTGGCATAGTCCACTACCGTCAGTATGAAGCGTTTCCCGGAGCTGCTGGGGATGGCCAGCGGGCCGACCAGATCCACAGCCACCCTCCTGAAAGGCTCATCGATGATTGGCAGAGATACCAGTGGGGCTTTGGGGCGTGGCCCCGCCTTCCCCACTCTCTGACAGGTTTCACACGAACGGCAGTAGGCAGCCACATCGGCCCCCATTTTTGGCCAGTAGAAATGCTGGTTTAACCTGGCCTTGGTCTTAGCGATCCCTAGGTGTCCGGCCATCGGAATCTCATGTGCGATCCGCAACAACTCCGTCCGGAACGGATAGGGTACCACCAACTGTCGGTCCCTGGGCCACGCCTCCGGTGAACCCTGCTGGACCGTGGCCCGGTACAGCCGTCCTTGGTCCCAGACCACTCGCTCCGGGTCCGAGTCCGAGGGAGGCTGTGCCGCCTGCTCCTTAAGAGCTTTCAGGCTGTCGTCAGCTTCTAACGCTGCCTGAAACCCCTGACTAGATGTGGCCAGAATCGACGAGACTGTCACATCTTCAGTCAGTACCCCGGGACCTGTGTCCTGGCCTCCACCTGACTCGGCTGCCACTTGGTCAGAAGGGGAAGAGCTATCGGACCTCCGGGAGGCCCCTTGGCTTCCAGCACTCCCACTGCGGGTGACAGCGGCCACAGCCGCTGCGACCGTGGGTCGTGCCTGCTCCTCCTCCGTTCCTGACCAAGTCGCCGGTTCAGGCAGACCTACCTGGCTTCCTGACACCCCGGTTGTGGGGGAACCATGCACCGAGATCTTACCTGGGAGCACTTCCGCTCCTGGACCGGCCCCAATCTCACCTGCCTGTTCCCCTCCTGCAGCAACAGAACCCCGCTGTGAAATCTCTGGGGACCCCACATTTGCTGTGGTAGCCCCCACCCCACACACTGGTCCTCCCCCTGCAGCACCCTGCTCTCTGCTTATCCCTGCAGAGGGCAACAGATCCCAGCTCACAGGCTGGTTACTTGTAGAGGCATTGTCACACCTTTCTCTGACCCCCTCCCCTGTCACAGCTGCAGCTGTGTGTGTGTCTATGGTGTCTATGCAAGCAGAAATATCAGAGTTCACTCCCTCCTCCCTTACATCATTCATAGATAACACATTAACATTGTCCGGAGGCATGTCAGTACGGGCTGAAGGTTCAGCCCTTGGTTGGGGCCCAAACTGGGAGGTTATCTGCCCCAAATCTGTCCCAAGTAGCACGTTTGCAGGGATCCGATCAGTTACCCCCACCTCCCTCACCCCCCGCCCTGCGCCCCAGTCCACATAAATGTCAGCAACAGGCAGCGCCGGGTCAGTGCCTCCAATCCCGGAGACAGCGAGGGTTTTTCCAGGGATCAAGTCTTGGGGGGACACCATCTCAGGCCGCACCAGAGTCACCTCCGAGGCGCTGTCTCGCAGTCCTATGGTCACAGACCGGCCGACGGTGACAGGTTGGAAGCTGTCCAGGGACCTACCACCACCCCCACCCACACAATACACCTTGGGCGGCCCTTGGGACGGGGACGGAGCCGGGGCCTTGGGACGCTGAGGGCACATGGCCTTGAAGTGTCCAGGTAGGTTGCACTGGTGGCACCGTCTTGGTTCCGCCACGGGCCTGGAGAGGGGAGTTGAGGGGGACACCCCCTGCAGTCTAGGGGCAGGTGGGGCAGTCGCAGAATTCATCTTACCCCCTCTCCAGGTGCTGCTGGTGGCCGCTCTCCTGGCCTCAGGGGCCCGGTTGTTGGTGTAGTCATCGGCAAGGGCAGCTGTAGCCGTGGACCCCTTTGGCTTCTGGTCTCGGATGAACTGGCGGAGATCCTCAGGGCAGTTCCACAAGAGTTGCTCCGTGATGAACAAGTCCAGGATCTCCGGTCCGGTGGAAAGCTGCAGGCCTTGGGTCCAGTGGTCGGCAGCTCGGGCAAGTGCCCGCCGGTGGTCAGCCCAGGAGTCCTTTGGTCCCTTCTGTAGGCTCCGGAACTTCTTGCGGTAGGACTCTGGAGTGAGGTTGTACTGTTGGATCAGGGCCCGCTTGATGGTGTCGTAGCCCTGATCTGCCTCAGCAGGCAAATCCCCAAGGATATCCAGGGCCTTACCCCTTAAACGGGGGGTCAGGTATTTGGCCCACTGGTCCTTGTTCAGATGGTGCTGCAAGCAAGTCCGTTCAAAAGCAGTCAAGAAAGAGTCCAAGTCTCCATCCTTCTCCAGCACTGGGAAGTCCTCAACACGGACCTTTGGAAGTTTGGTGTCTTGAAGGTCACGTGTGGCTGATGAGGGCCGGAGCTGAGCTAGCTGCAGCTGGTAGTCACGCTCTGCCTGGCGCTCTTCACGCGCTGCCTGCCGCTCCGCAGCCTCAGCCTCACGCGCTGCTTGCCGCTCTGCCCTGCGCTCTGCCAGGAGTCCCTTGTAGCCCTCCTGGTCTCCAGCCTGGAGAAGGGCCATAGCCATTTGAAGAAGGCTATCCGAGCCTCCCAGGCTCGGTGGAATGGCACGTGGTGATCTGCGGCCCGCTGCGGAGCCTGGTGATTCACTGTCCATTGCAGAGCGGAGGGCTGGCATCTGGCTCGTTGAGGACCCTTGGGTGAGCTGCTCCTCATCTTGTCCATAATTGCCAGCTTGTGCGCTGTCCTCTGCAGAACGGTTTTCTGGCGTCGAGCTCCTGGAGGGCTCGTGGACAACCTCCTCATTACTGCCCACAGCACCGTCCTCCCTCTCTTCGGCTCCTGCTTTAGCATTGGCCAGTTGCATAGCTCTGCTCCTGGTGCCATCAGCCATTCTTGCAGACTTTTGGTCACTGACACAGAACTGACACCTGATGCCTCCACACACCTTACAGTATCTGCACTCTGACACTCTAGTGTTGAGCTAGTCTGAAGACCCCAGCAGCCACAGCTGCTGCAGGCAGTCTTTAGTGTCTGGGAGTATGGGTCTCACACTCACACACACTATTATCTCGATCCCACCGCTATGCCACCAATATGTCACAAACCACCGGGGGGGTCACTCAGAAATCCCCCGCGCTGGCTACCAGTACGTCACAATCGGGGGGTAACAAGTGGGGGTCACCCCTCCTTTATACCTCCCGACCGACAGACAGAGCACGTGACGCGCTCTCTAGCGCCCCTCTTATAGTCAGGCCAATTATGGAATTGCCCGACAATAAGCAAGGAGGCCGCTATACTACTTATGCCGATTATTGAAGGGTCCCCGGTGAGAGTAGGGTATATATTCCCCCGACCTCCGCGGGCGGAATATATAAAATCTCCCCGAATCTCACTGGCCTCCCCACAATAATCCTTGGCACAACTCGCTGCCACCAACCGCTTCACGGTAACTATTAGCCGAACACACAGACGTGGGATTCAAGATCGAGATAACAGAACAGCCCAAGATTAATTATATAATTTAATCAGCCTAAAGCACACTAGAAACTACAATATATACAATAGGGAATCTACAGAATATACATATGTCAGAGTACAGTTACAATCAAAGCATGGGTTACAAACAGGCATACACAGTTCCAGCAGTTACCTTGTTGCGTCTGGCCACAGGGGGGCGCTGTAGACCAGGTTTCCAGGAACTCCCTCACAGGTCTTTCCCAACCAGGCCCCCGAGCAGAAGAACACTGGAAAATGGCCGAAGTAGGGTTATCAACCTGGGCAATCCAGGTCCCCTCCTACCTTAGTGACCTCACAGGGAAGCACTGCCACTCCCCCTGCATGGATCAGAATTATCCAGCAAAGGGGATATTGGCCATAACTTTGCCTGGGAGCGTCGTAGGCGGACGCCAATGCTCTCATCGTGACAGTTATGAATTTAGCTACAGAACGAGGGGACTCATGACCTGTCTGCCAGTTCCCCATTGGCTGATATCACGCCTGGGGCATTTCCCAATGTCCTGCTCCCATAAAAAGGGGGTGCCGGCATCGTCCACATGCGGAGACACCATTTTTATGGTTGCCATATTTATCGGAAATATGGCTTGCGAGATATGAACCATTTTTTACTGGAGTCGTTCTGTCTGGCTACTTCCAGAGCCTTGCTAATGAGATACAACTCTTGTTACAGGGTGACGGCAGGGAGTCATCCTGTGTCCATTGTCCCTAAGCCACCTAATTTCCATATCACAGGACATGGCCATGGGATTTGTTGCTAAACCAGTTGTGTGAAGGAAAGGGGGGGTGACACCAGGAGAGGGCTTCCTGACATACTTGAATATCATGATTTATCGTCATATCTCCGGATTTACCTCACACACAGCACATGTGGGGTGTGGGTGCTTGGAGCGGTTTCATAGGCAGTAAGCGTGTCTAAGCCTGCTCTATACGTGGCATGTGCCAGCTGTGTTATACAGCTCGCATCCACCTCTATCAGGAGCATCCAGAGCTACTTTGATCGCTGCTGTTTAACCCATGAAATGCCGCTGTTGATCTCTAGCAATGGCATATAAGTAGTGCAATCATACTAGTGAGTCTAAAATAACACTCATCGGTTCCCCACTAAGCAAACTTTGGGTGCCTATGCCAGTTCTGCGCTGCTATACAGTACATGCGCTACCATACACTCCATGATGAGGTCATATGGTGCCATTGTATTGGTTTGCAGAAAGCTCCCAAAGCTGCCATCTTTGTGCTCCTATGAAGCCCCACTTTCTTGGGAGCACAAAGATGCCAGCCTTAGCTTGGCTTCATTTTGAGATTGTCATTTTGTCTATACACTGCAAGATAGTGTATCGACAGAACTAGGCTAGTTATAGGTCTCAAAAAATGACGATAATAAATGCAAGTTTTTTAAATTAAGTTTTGGAATATATTATTTAATCACTGAAATATATGAAAAACTACTTAAGTTTGATATCAGCATAATCAATTTTTTTTTTTACAATTTCACCTCAATTGGAATTTTTTTACTGACTTTCACTACATTTTGTGGTACAAATTGATGTTATCAATCAAAGCTACAACATGGCCTACTATAAATATAAAATGGCTCTTCAAAGAAGGGGAGATAAAAAACAGTGCAGAAATGCAGTGCAGAAATTAAGTGCAGAAATGAAAACTGACTTTGGCAGAAAGGGAATAAGATACACGAGCCCTAATTATGCCTGACATTTACCGTACAACTTCAACATACATACATCAAAGTATGTATAAGGTTTATGTGTCATCTCAAGCAAGATGGTTTGTCCAACCTCAATTCCAGAGTAAAAGTCATTGGCCATTTGTAATAATACATATTGTTCCAGATTAATACATCTAGAAACATCGAGACTACAGTATGGGTTACTGTGCTGGGTACATTACAGCCATTTCACCACCGCCATTACCCGAGGCGTAATCTGGAGGTAAAATTGTACCGTCAGTTTGTGATTCTGTAGCAGACTCCATTGCTGCATTGTGAACCACATCTTTGTGATACATGTGGCTTTCATTTGAATTTTGAGGTTAAACACAATCAACAGAATTTAAACATTTATGCCAATTGAAACCGTCCAGAACCAAGGTTCTCACAAATATTTTTCCAGTGGTCACCAGTCCAACCACAAACATGTAAAAGGTCAGGATAAGCCACAATGCGGCATTGTGGGAAAATGTTTAGCTGGCAATACACAACTGTTCACTGAGCACATTGGTGGTTGTCTGAGATAGCCGGTGCCCACTGGTGACCACAATGTTAGACACTAGCAATGTACAATATTCTAAAGCTATATTTCACTTCTTTTAGAATAGAGGTAATGGCTTTATATGCTAATTTACATATCTCCAGTCATTTGTTTTAATCATCAAAATAACAATTATCATTTGCTAATATTTTAGGCCACATTGTATTTAGTGCTGTTTGATTTTTCTTTTTCACTGGCTCGCTATACCAACTACTGTTATTTTAATGTATGGCAGGCAATAGTACAGGGAATAGTGTAAGAAAACTACCAGCCGGAGCTGGCAATGATAACTGGTTGCCGAGGATTTCTGAGGTTGAGCAAATTCTGGTTAGATAACTTCCTCAATGCCCCGTACCTGTTAAATTAAAGCCACCTAAACCTGCCAATTTTGGTGGAACCGGATGTCCATCTAATGCGGGCTACCTCATTGTTCCCTGACATATGGTGTCGAGGGAGAGAGGCCTTGAGCGGGCTTTACATGCTACGATATCGTTAATGAATTATCGTCGGGCTCACGGTGTTTGTGACGCACATCCGGCATCATTAACGATATCGCAGTGTGTGACACTTATGAGCAACCTTAAACGATCGCAAAAGCGGTCAAAATCGTTTGGCGTGGAGAGGTCGTCCCGAAACAAAAAATTGTTTTCTGTTTATTAGCGATGTTGTTCCTCGTTCCTGCGGCAGCACACATCGCTGTGTGTGACACCGCAGGAGCGACGAACATCTCCTTACCTGCCTCCACCGGCAATGCGGAAGGAAGGAGGTGGGCGGGATGTTACGTCTCCCTCATCTGCGCCCCTCCACTTCTATTGGACGCCTGCCATGTGACGTCGCTGTGACGCCGCACGAACTGCCCCCTTAGAAAGGAGGTGGTTCGCCAGCCAGAGTGACGTCGCAGGGCAGGTAAGTCCGTGTGACGGGGGTAAGCGAGGTTGTGCGGCACGGGCAGCGATTTGTCCGTGACGCACAACCGACGGGGGCGAGTACGATCGCTTCGATCTCGCTAGCGAGATCACAGCATGTAAAGCCCGCTTTAATCATGTTGCATTAAATTACCTTTTGTTCTCCCTGCAGATAAGTCACTACCAAATGTGTCCGTAGCAGATTTACCCTTTTTTAAATTAAACTCAGCCCAGCTCAATGGTTATTTGTAGAGATATGTGGGCAGCATAGAGGCTCAGTAATTAGCAGCACTGTGGCCTCATATTTTACATTCAGGATAAAAAAGTTTTTTTATTAGATAGAATGTTGAGATATTACTAATAATAGCTAGATAGCATTGTTATCGAATTCCCAGAAAACAAAATGTTAAATGGGCATGAGACCAAGATAGAGCTTTTTGATAAGGAACATCATTCTATTGTTTACTGAAATTGGAAGGAGACCTACAAAGAATAGAACACAGTGTGGTGGAGGTTCAAACATGTTTTTGGTTGTTCTGCTGCCTCTGGTACTGGGTGCCTTTACTATGTGCAAGGCATCATGACATCTAAAGATTACCAAAGGATTTTGGGTGACAATGTAGTGCCTAGTGTCAGCTGAGTTTGTGTCCTAGGTCATGGGTCTTCTGGCAGGAGAGTGACCCCCAAAATACTTCAAGAAGCCCCCAGAAATGAATGTAAACAAAGCGCTGGAGAGTTCTGAAGTGGCTAAAAATGAGTCCAGATGTAAATCCCATTGAACATCTCTGGAGAGATCTTAAAATTGCTGTTGGAAAAGGGCACTCTTCAAATATTAGAGACGAAGAGTGGTCCAAAATTCCAGTTGTGAGGTGTAAGAATCTTGTTGATGGTTATAGGAAGCAATTGATTCCAGTTATTTATTCCAAAGGGTGGGCAACCATATATAAAGTTGAAGGTGCCAACAATTTGTCTAGCCAGTTTTTGTATTTTTGTGTAATTATGTCCAATTTGCCTTTTTCTCTGTTTTTTTTGTGTTGTATTTTTGTGTTATATTATGTCCAATTTGCCTTTTTCTCTGATTTTTTTGTGTTGTTCCAATACAGCCAAAGGACATAAACATGTGTATGAAAAAAACATGTATAATTGCAATTATTTTCTGGGAGGAATACTTCATTGTATTGTATTGTGCTAGTTTTTATACGTACCAGAATCACTGACATACGTACCAGAGTCACTGATGTGTGAAACGGAACTAAAATGAAGTATTCCTCTCAGAAAATAATTGCAAGACACTGACCGTGTCTCCGTGTGGCGTACACGCGTGTCCGTGATTGCCACACGGAGACATGTCCGTTTTTTTCTGGCATCACTGATGTCTCACGAACCACACTTTGGTGTAGTCTGTGAAACATGTGCCAGAAAAGGACATACATTGAAAATAAAAAACATTTTAAACTCACCTTTTCTAGCGATGCTCTGTTCGGCCTCTGCTAGCAGCTGCTTCCTGCCTAGCTCATTACTGTCGTGCATATTCATTATGCACGACACAGCCGACCCGTAAGTTGCTGCAGAGGGGAGAGACACAGCGGCCGGATGCTGCACCGCAGGACTCTTCAGCACCATGGACAGCAGGAGCGGAGACAGGAGTGTTAACTCCATGTGCAATCACGGAGCACGGATAACGTCTCACGGATTGCACATGGACAACCCACGTTTGCCGTGAATCACGGCACACGGAGGGACATATACGTGTTTAACACGTCAGTGAAAAACGATTGTGTTTTTCACGGACGTGTGAAACAGGCCTTATGGAGCAATTTTAAAGATGCTAACACTTTCGGCCATGACTGTTGATGCCATACAGATGACAATATAGATGAAAAATAATCCATTTTTTCTAGATGAAAATACGGTCGTGTGAACATAGCATTAGTCATAGAATTGCTCTCAGCATTTAGCTGTGCATTTCCACTAATCTGAAATGTCAGACTATCCAGCACCTGTTGGGCATCATGTATCTCAGATTCAATGACATTTCCTGTGCATAGGTTAGTAACATTTAGTTTACATTCAGCCAAAACACTGCCTGTGGAATTTCCTACCAATCCCATTTAAGCAGCCATCCTCGTGAGAGCTGTGTCAACAGAGAAGTGCATGAACCAGTGACGTTGAAATGAATACATATGCTGCATTATTTCACAAACCATGGAAGTGTTTTCTTAAACCACTAATGTTCCCTAAGGCTTCTTTTAGTGCTCAGTGCTAATACAGAGTTAGGGGAGTCGCTGGGACATTCGCTACTGTTAAACTAAACTGGAATTACTACTGAGTTTTACCCGGATTACTAAAAATCTCACACCTTTCACTTGGAATTATTTGAGGACCTCTGGGCTTCATCAAGGATTTACTTACATGCAGAAATTGCAACATATAAATGTTGACTCTACTTTTGTGCAAAGCCTGAAAAATGAAGATATACAATAGTATTGACCGCACATCCTCCCATGATAATAGCCGGTCCTGAGATAGGATTCACAACTCTGGGTTTATTTTTATACTTCTCTTGCTCTGCCAAACCAATTTCTTAGCATGGCACGGGATTAAGAATAGGTTCACACCACATTTAGCCATTACACCGTGTGCAGAATTATTAGGCAAGTTGTATTTTAAAGGATATTTTTATTATTGATCAACAACTATGTTCTCAATCAACCCAAAAGACTCATAAATATCAAAGCTTAATATTTTTGGAAGTTGGAGTGGATTTTTTTAGATTTGGCTATCTTAGGAGGATATCTGTTTGTGCAGGTAACTATTACTGTGCAGAATTATTAGGCAACTTAATAAAAGCCAAATATATTTCCATCTCACTTGTTTATTTTCACCAGGTAAACCAATATAACTGCACAAAATTTAGAAATAAACATTTCTGACATGCAAAAACAAACCCCCCCAAAATTAGTGACCAATATAGCCACCTTTCTTTATGATGACACTCAACAGCCTACCATCCATAAATTCTGTCAGTTGCTTGATCTGTTTACGATCAACATTGCGTGCAGCAGCCACCACAGCCTCCCAGACACTGTTCCGAGAGGTGTACTATTTTCCCTCCCTGTAGATCTCATATTTTATGAGGGACCACAGGTTCTCTATGGGGTTCAGATCAGGTGAACAAGGGGCCATGTCATTATTTTTTCATCTTTTAGACCTTTACAGGCCGGCCACGCTGTGGAATAGTTGGATGCATGTGATGGAGCATTGTCCTGCATGAAAATCATGTTTTTCTTGAACAATACCGACTTCTTCCTGTACCACTGCTTGAAAAAGTTGTCTTCCAGAAACTGGCAGTAGGTCTGGGAGTTGAGCTTCACTCCATCCTCATCACAAAAAGGTTCCACAAGTTCATCTTTGATGATACCAGCCCATACCAGTACCCCACCTCCACTTTGCTGGCGTCTGAGTTGGAGTGAAGCTCTCTGCTCTTTACTGATCCAGTTTCTGGCCCATCCATCTGGCCCATCAAGAGTCACTCTCATTTCTTCAGTCCATAAAACCTTTGAAAAATCAGTCTTATATCTTGGCCCAGTCTTGACGTGTTATCTTATGTTTCTTGTTCAAAGGTTGTCGTTTTTCAGCCTTCCTTACCTTGGCCAAGTCTCTGAGTATGGCACACCTTGTGCTTTTTCATACTCCAGTAACATTGCAGCTCTGAAATATGGCCAAACTGGTGGCAAATGGCATCTTGGCAGCTTCACGCTTGATTTTCCTCAATTCATGAGCAGTTATTTTGCGCCTTTTTTGCCCAACAAGTTTCTTGCGACCCTGTTGGCTATTTGCCATGAAACGCTTGATTGTTCGGTGATCACGCTTCAAAAGTTTGGCAATTTCAAGACTGCTGCATCCCTCTGCAAGACATCTCACAATTTTGGACTTTTCAGAGCCCGTCAAATCTCTCTTCTGACCCATTTTGCCAAAGGAAAGGAAGTTGCCTAATAATTAAGCACACCTTATATAGGGTGTTGATGTCATTACCCCACACCCCTCCTCATTACAGAGATGCACATCACCTGATATACTTAATTAGTAGTTGGCTCTCAAGCCTATACAGCTTGGAGTTTAACAGCATGTATAAAAAGTTTCATGTGATCAAAATACTCATTTGCCTAATAATTCTGCACACGGTGTATGTGCATAAAACATAGGTAGGATTTTCTATATGTGAAGTTTGTTTGTAAATTTTTTTGATAAGTATAAACTAAGTTTTATTTGTTTTTTAACATTGAAAATCAATGCAAAAACTTTACATGCTTTTTGTTTGTTTTAAGATATTGATGAATGTAGTACTGTACCTGGGATCTGCGAGTCAGGTGAATGTGCAAACACCGTGGGCAGCTACTTCTGTCACTGTCCGCCAGGATTCTTCACGTCACCAGACGGATCACGATGTATAGGTAAGCAACATGAAATAATAATCTGTGTTTTGTTTTTTTTAATTTATGGTTTTGTTAGTATATCATGTTTTGTACTCAAAATAGCAAAACTTGTTTATTTCCTCAATGGCAGATACTCGCCCTGGGTATTGCTTCACGTCTGTAACCAATGGCCGATGTATCAATCAGCTCCCTCAGCTCCTACCAAAGCCACAGTGCTGCTGTGATACTGGACGTTGCTGGACTGCAGGAGCAGGAGGAGCACCGGAAATGTGTCCTTTTCGAGGGACAGGTATGAGCTAGGACTTTTTCCAGTCCTATTAATGTATTTGTGATTCTGGATCGCATGTGGCAATCAGGCAACTCTGAACAGGGTTTACATGGACATTCTTAGAATTAGACCTCCACTTAGCAGATGTTCAGTGTTCCTCATTTCACCTTTATCCAGGATCTGGCTTTTGGTGCAAAGGCCCATGGGTTGCATCCACAGAGTAGATTCTGGGATGTGGAGCAGGTTGGCAGAGGGATAATCATATAGCCAGTCATGTTGACAGCAGTGGGACATAGCCAAGGACAAAATCAGGAAGACAGCCGGGGTTGAAACCAGGAATTAGGAAACAGAGGCAAATCAAAGAGAAGGATTTATGCAGTCCAGGGTCAAGTTCAAGTGTGATTCCAGGTTGAATCCTTCTTTCATTGAGACCCAATGGGTGATTTAATTATTATCTTAATTTTTTTAAGCAGTGTATTTACTAGAAAATCAGTATGAGATGTATTTTGGGGATATACACCATCCATCTAGGAGATGTATTTTAAGCAAAATACCAGTGGCCAAATTAGAGCATTGAATTACAGAGCATTTAATACACCAGACCATTTTATAATATCTGTATTGATTCACTATGTACTTTTTTACAGGCCACCAGGAGAGAGTCATTGAGTGAATGTTGGTTAATAGCATAATTGTCACGCTCCCCGTGTCCCAGCACCACTCCTTACCCACTGATCCAATCCATGTGTCCACCAGTCATGGCTGCCGCTCCCGCTCCTGCTCCCCTGAGTCATGCTCCTGGTCTCAGGAGTCTGACTTTGAGTATTGGCCTCAGGATTCTGTATAGGACCGGGCCGCGCCCACTCTCCTGGTCTTATAGGCCCAGCACACCTGCAGCAGGAAATGACATGAGGCTGTGCTGGGTATATAAGACTTGCCTTTCCATAGGGGCGTTGCCTGATCAACGTGTCCTTTAGCTTGTCTTTAGAGCTAGATGCTCAGGTCCCCTTGTGCTCTCTCCTGTGACTGTTTGTCTTTTGCTACCGGGTACCTCTGCCTGTTTCCTGCATTATCCCATAGAACTCCGTGATCCTGCTGACCCGGTTATAACCGTCCCGGCCACGTCAGTGCTCCGGCTGCCGTGTACTCTGCCACCTGGTGGCGTACTCGGTCCAGTGGATCCACCTCCTGGGCTTACCAGTCCTCCCTGCCCTGACAGATTGATCAGGCCATGGATCCCGCTGGAGCACAAACATCTGAGCTGGCCGAACTACGCCAGGAACTGGTGCAACAGCGTGATACCTTACACCGCATACTAAAGTTCCTGACGTCTGTGGACCACCGGTTGTACACATTACAGACTGCCGCCTCGTCTCGGTCCACGCAGCAAACGGCGTCCGGATCTGAACCTGCTGTCTCCGCAACCTCGCAACTTCGCCTCGCTGCTCCGCCTCGCTATGCTGGGGACCCCAAGAACTGCCGGGGGTTTTTGAACCAGTGCTCCCTGCATTTCAAGTTACTTCCTCATTTGTTTGTCTCAGACCAGGCTAAAGTGGCATTCCTGATGTCACACTTGGAAGGCGAAGCTCTAGCCTGGATTAACCCCCTGTGGGAGAATGAGGATCCAGTGACCACTGACATCCGGGAATTCCTGCACGCTTTCCGAGGTACATTCGATGAACCCGGACGTGCCACCACGGTGACCTCTTCGCTCCTCCGGCTACGCCAAGGGACCCTGACCGTCGGCCAATACGCCATCCAGTTCCGCACGCTCGCCTCTGAGCTGGGCTGGAACAATGAGGCCTTGACGGCGGCCTTTTGGGAAGGACTCTCTGGCCGCGTCAAAGACGAGCTTGCTGGCCGTGACGTTCCACGCACCTTGGACGCCTTAATATCTTTAGCCACCCGGATTGACCTCCGTTTCCAGGAGCGAACCAAAGAGGTATTCCGGGAGAAGCTACCACCCCGTCACGCCTTGTCCCCGCAGAGGCCTACCGCTCCTTTGCCCCTGCCTTCCTGTGACATGTTCCCGGAACCCATGCAAATAGACCGGCTGAGCCAAGCCGAGCAACGCCGCGCAGAGCGACTCGCCCGGGGCCTGTGTTTCTACTGCGGAAGCGGTTCTCATCTGCTCCGCTCTTGCCCGGAGAGACCAGGTAGACCCCAAGCCCAAGGGATGGTGGGAACCGCCACCCTTGGTACCGGAATTCCTTCAGTCCCGGTTACACAGACTGTCCAGGTCACGACCGAGAAGACCCAGTTCACGGCGGAGGCTCACATTGATTCGGGAGCAGCGGCTAATTTCATCCGACAAGCTACCGTGGATCGTTATCGGATACCGGTCATCCCGCTTGCAAAAACCCTCTGGTTCGCCTCCGTGGACGGAAAACAATTATACGAACCTGTCCGGTACACCACCGAACCCGTGAGACTTTGTATTGGTACCCAGCACACTGAGACTATTGCGTTCTACGTCATCCCGAGAATGACTCCTGCGCTCCTGCTGGGTCTGCCCTGGCTGCGACTACATGACCCTGACATCAGTTGGCGCTCTGGGGCAATCTCTCGCTGGAGTCCCTCGTGCCATGATACCTGCCTACAGCCTGTTCCTCGGTCCCTGTCACCTGACCCTATCATGGCACAAGAAGAGGAGAATCTGACGCAATCCAGCGTTGTACCACAGCCCCTGGCACCTGACCCTATCATGGCACAAGAACAGGGGAATATGACGCAGTCCTGTGGTGTACCACAGCTCCTGGCACTTGTGCCTGTGGTGCCACCAGAACCGGAAGTGACGACGCTCTCCAGCGTCGTTCCACCGTCCCTGACGATTGAGACTCTGATGCCAACGGCTGCCGGGGATGAGTTCCTGTCCTGTGTCCGGTCCGAGACGCCCGGGCCGGTTGTCCACGCTGCCAGTCCTGTTTCTGACGGTCCTCCTCTTCCCGTTGCCCCCGTTGCCACTGCTGGGAGATCGGCTAAGCGCCGTGCAGCTAAGAAGGCGGTACGGGGTCAGCGGTCCTTCCCCGCCTTTGCGTTGGGTCCCGATCCGGTGTCTCGATCCGGGGTGCCCCTGGGGTTCTGTGCTCGGAGGGGGGGGCTTAGAGGGGGGGGTACTGTCACGCTCCCCGTGTCCCAGCACCACTCCTTACCCACTGATCCAATCCATGTGTCCACCAGTCATGGCTGCCGCTCCCGCTCCTGCTCCCCTGAGTCATGCTCCTGGTCTCAGGAGTCTGACTTTGAGTATTGGCCTCAGGATTCTGTATAGGACCGGGCCGCGCCCACTCTCCTGGTCTTATAGGCCCAGCACACCTGCAGCAGGAAATGACATGAGGCTGTGCTGGGTATATAAGACTTGCCTTTCCATAGGGGCGTTGCCTGATCAACGTGTCCTTTAGCTTGTCTTTAGAGCTAGATGCTCAGGTCCCCTTGTGCTCTCTCCTGTGACTGTTTGTCTTTTGCTACCGGGTACCTCTGCCTGTTTCCTGCATTATCCCATAGAACTCCGTGATCCTGCTGACCCGGTTATAACCGTCCCGGCCACGTCAGTGCTCCGGCTGCCGTGTACTCTGCCACCTGGTGGCGTACTCGGTCCAGTGGATCCACCTCCTGGGCTTACCAGTCCTCCCTGCCCTGACAATAATGCAGATACTTTGTGCATCAGATACATTACTGAGATCAGTGCTGGCTCTAAACAGAGCAGTTACCGGCAAGTATCTGCTGTGAAAATAGCCCATACTCACCAGTTGCAACATATGAGCCCCCGCTTTCTGCCAGACACATACAGCAGATGATGGCGGAATAGGCTGTTGCGGGGCAGGGAGCGGAAATGTTCAGCACTAGTTGGCCACCACTAACAGTGTGGCATTGCACAGTGTTACGGGGGGCTGTCTGATAATAACCGAAAGGAGTATCAGACAGTCAGGGTCCACCGTGCAAAGACTTTGCTGCAGACTATGGCAGAGTGCAATACCTCTGTTAACTCACAGAAGGATATAATAAGTAAAGCAATTCCTCCCTTACTTGGAGGGTGTGTGGAATGATCTCTGTTAATAATCACAGAGACAAAGGCAATGTGTGCGAAATGGCACCTACCTAGGTCCGCTCTTCTAGTGGTGCAAAAGAGACGAACAGCAGCGTAAGCCGCACAAAGCTCCTACCTGCGTTCGCTCCACTAGTGTGCGAGGACACGAACCACTAAATATGGCACCTGCCTAGGTCCGCTCTTCTAGTGGTGCAAAAGAGACGAACAGCAGCGTAAGCCGCACAAAGCTCCTACCTCTGTTCGCTCCCCTAGTGTGCGAGGATACGAACAACTGCCAGACGCAGTATAAGGAACGTTACCCTAGCGGCAACGTCCACCTACGAGTAGAATCACAAGGCCCAGCCAGACCATGTGCCTCAGGCACCTGCCTATGTCCGCTCCCCTAAGAGGTAAGGATACGGACAGCAGCCGAAGCTGTAAGGTATAAGAACGCTACCCTGCCGGTAGCGCTCACCTAGCATAGACAGAGGAATGCCTAGAGGAACGCGCACAGAGCGTCTACTCATATGCATGAACCAAGAGGACTGAGCACCATGCGGCGTGTGTCAGGGTCTTATATAGACTCTGTGCCCCATCCAAGATGGAGGACACCAGAGCCAATCCGCTGCCAGAACGACAGGAGTGACGTCATGCTGGCCTATCACCGAGCAAGACGTCACAAGCACATGACCAGCGACCAATCGGCATAGAAGGTGTCAGAGACATGTGACCTCGTGTCAGCGATGATGTCACCCGCACATGTGCAATGGCTCCAAGATTGGACTTAGTCTCCGGCGCTCGCACATGTGCAGTAGCAAGAAATCTGGACTTAGTCTCCAGCGCTCGCACATGTGCAGTAGCAAGAAATCTGGACATAGTCTCCAGTGCTCGCAGCAACCGTAACAGTACCTCCCCCTCAAGGGCCCCCCTCCCGGCGACGCAGGTAATCGGCAACTAAGTCGGGAGCATGGACAGCCTCCTCGGGCTCCCAAGAGCGATGTTCCGGGCCATAGCCCTCCCAATCTATCAAGAAGAACCTGCGCCCTCTAACCATCTTAGAACCTACTATGGCTCGTACCTCATAGCTAGAGCGAGAGGAATCAGAGGCAGGAGAGTGCGCTTCACGAGCGTGAGGTAAAATAGCCGGCTTTAGCAGTGAGACATGGAATTTGTCATGAATCCTAAGATGGACAGGTAACTTCAATTGATAGACTACAGGATTTACCTGTCGAAGAACCTCATAAGGACCCAGGAAGCGAGGAGCAAATTTGACAGAGCTCACTCTAAGTCTCACGTGTTTTGCAGAGAGCCACACAAAGTCCCCTGGAGAAAAGACAGGAGCCGGGCGACGAAACCGATCGGACACCATCTTCATACGGTCCTTAGCTGCTTGGATCGACTCTTGAGTCCGATCCCAAACCTCTCTGGCATTAGTTGCCCAGTCGGCCACAAGAGGAGGAGGTGCAGCAGCGGGAAATGGTACCGGTACCCTAGGGTGTTGCCCATTATTGAGTACGAACGGTGTCTGCCCAGTGGCCTCAGCCAGCGAATTGTTAAGGGCAAATTCTGCCCAGGGTAGGAGGGAGGACCAGTTATCGTGGTTCTCAGCAACAAAGTGTCGAAGGTATATAATCATAGATTGATTGGTACGTTCAACCAAACCATTAGTCTCCGGATGGTATGCCGAAGAGAGATTCAACTCAATTTGCAGAAGGCTACAAAGATCTCGCCAGAAACGGGAAGTAAATTGCGGGCCTCTATCACAAATGATACGATCTGGCATCCCGTGAAGCCTAAAGACATGCTTGAGGAATAGTTTGGCTAGTACCCTGGAAGATGGGATTCTCGATAACGGTACGAGATGAACCATCCGGGAGAAATGGTCCGTAATGACCCACACAAATCTATGTCCCTGTGAACTTGGAAGATCACCCACAAAGTCCATGCCTACCACCTCCCATGGTCTATCTGGCACTGGTAAAGGATGCAAGAGCCCAGCCGGTCTCTGCCGTAATGGACGGTTGCGAGCACACGAGTAGCAGGAACCGACATATCTCTTGACGTGGCTGGCTAAGTGTGGCCACCAATACCACCTCTCCAGTAACTCTCGTGTCCGCCTAATACCAAAATGCCCACCCACCTTTGAGGTGTGGGCCCATGACAGTATATCATTCTGTCGATCAGGCGGAACAAAGGTCTTGCCCGGTGGGATTTGGTCTAACGTCACAGGGGAGAGCGTATGAAAAACCCTGGAGGGAAGGATAAGACGAGGTTCGTCAATCTCTTCCTCGGTAGAAAGCATAGAGCGAGACAGGGCGTCTGCCTTGTTATTCTTACTCCCAGACAGATAGTTGATGGAGAAGTGAAAGCGGGAGAAAAACAAGGACCAGCGGGCTTGGCGAGGATTCAGACGCTGGGCGGTTTGTAAGTACGTCAGATTCTTATGGTCTGTATAGACCTGGAAAGGATGTTTCGCTCCTTCCAGCAAGTGACGCCACTCCTCCAAGGCTAATCTCAAGGCGAGCAGTTCCCTATCCCCAATGGTATAGTTTCTCTCTGCTGGTGAAAAGGTTTTAGCAAAGAAGAAACACGGCCTTTTTCTACCTGCACCGTTCTTTTGATACAAGACCGCACCAGCACCCACTGAAGAGGCATCAACCTCTAAGAGGAAGGGCTTACTCTCATCGGGTCTTTGAAGAACGGGAGCAGTTGAAAAGTGTCTTTTTACTGCCTCAAAAGCCTGAGATGTCTCAGTAGACCAGGCTTTGGGATTAGCACCTTTCTTAGTCAAGGCCACCAAAGGGGCCACCAAAGTAGAAAAATGGGGTATGAACTGCCTGTAATAATTTATGAATCCTAAGAAGCGTTGCACCGCCTTCAAGGAATGAGGTTCGGACCATTGCAGGACAGCAGAGAGCTTCGCAGGATCCATAGCCAGACCCTCTTGTGAGATAATGTAACCCAAAAAAGGCAATGAGGATTGCTCGAATACACATTTCTCGAGTTTAGCAAACAATGAGTGCTCCCTTAAACGGGAAAGGACACGAACGACATCCTGACGATGAGTCTCCAGATCAGGAGAAAAAATCAGGATGTCGTCCAGATACACCACTACTGAGGATAACAGTAAATCCCTGAACACATCGTTTACGAAGTCCTGAAATACTGCGGGTGCATTACATAACCCAAAAGGCATGACGAGGTATTCATAGTGACCGTCTCGGGTGTTAAAAGCGGTCTTCCATTCGTCACCCTTTCGAATTCGTACCAAGTTATACGCACCCCGCAGATCCAACTTCGTAAAAACTTGAGCTCCTCTCAGTCTGTCAAAGAGCTCCGAAATTAAAGGTAATGGGTATTTGTTCTTTATTGTGATTGCGTTGAGACCCCGGTAATCTATGCAGGGACGCAAATCACCCTCTTTCTTCCGAACAAAGAAAAACCCAGCTCCCGCGGGAGAGACAGACTTACGAATGAACCCCTTCTTTAAACTCTCTCTTATATAGGTCGACATGGCCTCCGACTCAGGTATCGACAGGGGGTAAACCCTGCCTTTAGGTGGAACCGAACCTGGGATAAGGTCTATGGCACAGTCATACGGCCTATGGGGTGGAAGAACCTCAGCACCCTGTTTGGAGAACACGTCAGCGAAATCCAAATATGGTGTAGGTATGGGAGAGAGATCAGTGGATGCAACCGCAACGACCTTAGGTGGTAAGGGAAGACATCGGGACTGACATTTCGAACCCCAACTAATAATGCTGTCAGACTCCCAGTCAATGTGAGGAGCATGAGTCCGAAGCCATGGAAGACCCAGAAGGACGTCGTCTATACCCTCAGGCAAAACAAGAAAAGAAATCTCCTCTATGTGACCCTGAGACAGGGAAAGGCGCAAGGGAACTGTCCTCAATGTAATGGAGTCAGACAACATAGTTCCATTAACAACACGGACAGGAATAGGCGCCTCTAACATGATAGAGGGAATATTGTGTCCCTTTACAAATCCTGAGGACACAAAAATCCCGTCAGCTCCGGAATCCACAAAAGCCATAATAGGCCATGTATTCTCAGATAACGAGAGCTGACCTGGGATACAACACTTAGAGGGTGCAGAAGACGTCTCTAGTAACCCCCCTCTAATGGTTACTAGGCCAGGGAGTTTCCCTGACGACTAGGACACTTGTTGGCATAGTGCCCAGCCTGACGACATACGTAACATATAGGAGGACCAGACTTGCGTAGTCTGGAGAACGTATGACCTAACTCCATAGGAGTGGGAGATGTTTCAGATGCTGAGGAAGATGATAGTGGACCCTCAACAACTGGAATAGCCCGATGCTTAGGGCGTGAGGAAGAGACCTCGAGTCTACGTTCCTTATGGCGTACATCGATTCTCGTTGCTACTGTGATCAAGTCCTCCAGAGAAGCAGGGACCTCACGAGTAGCAAGAGCATCCTTGACATAGCCTGCCAACCCTCTCCAGAAGATAGGAATCAACACCTTCTCTGGCCAATCTAGTTCTGCCACCAGAGTTCTAAAAGCAATGGCATAAGAACTAGTGGATAACGAACCCTGAGATAGATCTAACAGTCTCAGGGCCGCATCATGGGTAACCTGCGGACCCATGAATACCGCCTTAAGAGCATCAAGAAAGTCTTGATGTCTCAGAGTAACCACATCAGAGCGCTCCCATAGGGGAGTCGCCCATTCTAAGGCTTTGTCCTGAAGTAAGGAGATGATAAAGCCTACTCTGGACCTCTCCGTAGAGAAGCGAGAAGAGTTGACCTCTAGGTGTATCTGACACTGACTAATGAAACCACGACATGATCTGGCATCGCCAGAATATCTGTTTGGCAGAGCAAGTCGAGGATCATGTGCAGATGTCACCATGGTCTGAGGTTTATCCTCTATACTCTTGAGCCGTGACTCAAGTACTTGTATGTAACGGTGTAACTGCTGATATTCTGCCATAACTGCCAGACCCTTGGCTCAGTCCTAATGTTACGGGGGGCTGTCTGATAATAACCGAAAGGAGTATCAGACAGTCAGGGTCCACCGTGCAAAGACTTTGCTGCAGACTATGGCAGAGTGCAATACCTCTGTTAACTCACAGAAGGATATAATAAGTAAAGCAATTCCTCCCTTACTTGGAGGGTGTGTGGAATGATCTCTGTTAATAATCACAGAGACAAAGGCAATGTGTGCGAAATGGCACCTACCTAGGTCCGCTCTTCTAGTGGTGCAAAAGAGACGAACAGCAGCGTAAGCCGCACAAAGCTCCTACCTGCGTTCGCTCCACTAGTGTGCGAGGACACGAACCACTAAATATGGCACCTGCCTAGGTCCGCTCTTCTAGTGGTGCAAAAGAGACGAACAGCAGCGTAAGCCGCACAAAGCTCCTACCTCTGTTCGCTCCCCTAGTGTGCGAGGATACGAACAACTGCCAGACGCAGTATAAGGAACGTTACCCTAGCGGCAACGTCCACCTACGAGTAGAATCACAAGGCCCAGCCAGACCATGTGCCTCAGGCACCTGCCTATGTCCGCTCCCCTAAGAGGTAAGGATACGGACAGCAGCCGAAGCTGTAAGGTATAAGAACGCTACCCTGCCGGTAGCGCTCACCTAGCATAGACAGAGGAATGCCTAGAGGAACGCGCACAGAGCGTCTACTCATATGCATGAACCAAGAGGACTGAGCACCATGCGGCGTGTGTCAGGGTCTTATATAGACTCTGTGCCCCATCCAAGATGGAGGACACCAGAGCCAATCCGCTGCCAGAACGACAGGAGTGACGTCATGCTGGCCTATCACCGAGCAAGACGTCACAAGCACATGACCAGCGACCAATCGGCATAGAAGGTGTCAGAGACATGTGACCTCGTGTCAGCGATGATGTCACCCGCACATGTGCAATGGCTCCAAGATTGGACTTAGTCTCCGGCGCTCGCACATGTGCAGTAGCAAGAAATCTGGACTTAGTCTCCAGCGCTCGCACATGTGCAGTAGCAAGAAATCTGGACATAGTCTCCAGTGCTCGCAGCAACCGTAACACACAGATTATAGGTGCTAAAAGTGTAATGTTCTGCTGTCTTTTGTATGAGTATTTTAAAGTCACACATTCCTTTAGATGTAAAGTGTGTGATTGGGTGTACTGCATGGCAAAGAGTTACTGCTATAGTTATGTGTATACTGATAATTTTCACTTGTATATTTTCATTTACTTTTAGTTAGTAAGCGTATTTTATTTTTCTTTTAGAGGAATATCGCAAACTGTGCACAATGTCTTGGGTTCGACCTGGTGTGCCAGAACCTGGTCCAGTTATTCCTGTGGGACCAGGGTATCCTCCTCCTGTAGGTCCCGACATGCGACCGGTCTATCCCCCTGTTTTCCCACAACCACCAGGCCCAGGGTATGTTCACCCAACACCTGCAGCTCCTGGTAAGTTAAGGAATTACGTTTTAGTTTCTGTATCGTTTTGTAATGTTCATTTCTTCTGAGCCATCTTGAACTTTATTTCCCAATATTTGAACATGTTAGTCTAGATTGTGTAAGTGTTGTTCTCCCTACTGTTTCTAAAGACACAGAATTGTAACCATATGGTGATCCGTGTTTAATCACTCAATCACCCCAGTGCAAGTACACAGTATGAAAACAAAACAGCAAAAAGTACACAACATTCAAAAAACATAGCATTATAAAGGTAGCCATATTTACCAGCAAAGGTCATAAAGCTAATACAAGTATAAAGTATACAGTGCTGTGAAAAAGTGATTGCCCCCTTCCTGATTTCTTATTCTTTTGCATGCTGTCACTCTTAAATGTTTCAGCTCACCAAACAAATTTAAATATTAGACAAAGATAACACAAGTAAACACAAAATCCAGTTTATAAATGACGGTTTTAATTGTTAAGGGAAAAAGAAATGCAAATCTACAGGGCGCTGTGTGAAAAAGTGATTGCCACCTCCCCTTTAAAACAAAAATTAACTGTGGTTTATCACATCTTTGTGAAGCTGAGTTCAATTTCCCTACCCTTGCCCAGACCTGATTATAGCAACACCTGTATGCAGTCAAGAAATCACTTAAATAGGATCTGCCTGACTAAGTGAAATAAACCAAAAGATCCTCAAAAGCTAGACATCATACCATTATCCAAAGAAATTCAGAAATAAATGGGAAAAAAAGTAATTGAGATCTATCAGTCTGGAAAAGGTCATAAAGCCACTTCTAAAGCTTTGGGACTCCAGGGAACCACAATGAGAGCTATATCCACAAATGGCAAAAGCATGGAACAGTGATGAACCTTCTCAGGAGTGGCCGGTAGACCAAAATAATCCCAAGGGCCCAGCGAGACAACTCATCAAACAGGTCACACAAGACCAGACAACAACATCCCAAGAACTGCAGTCCTCACTTGCCCAGCTAAGGTTAGCGCTCATAACTTTGCCACATGAAAGAGACTGGGCAATAAAAGCATGCATAGCAGAGGTGCAAGATGAAAACCACTGCTGAGCAAAAACAAAATAAAGGCTTGTCTCAGTTTTACCAGAAAACATCTTGATGGTCCCCAAGACGTTTGGGAGAATACTTTGTGGACTGACAAGACAAAAGTTGAACGTTTTTGAAGTTGTAGGTCCTATTACATCTGGTTTAAAAGTAACACAGCATTTCTGGAAAGGAACATCATACCAACAGTAAAATATGGTGGTGGTAATGTGATGGTCTGGGGCTGTTTTGCTGCTTCAGGTCCTTGAAGACTTGCTGTGGTAAATGGAATCATGAATTCTGCTGTCTACCAAAAAATCTTGAAGGAGAATGTCTGGCCATCTGTTCATGACCTCAAGCTGAAGCACACTTGGATTAGGCAGGAGGACAATGATTCAAAACTTTAGGCACTCAAAGAAAAGAGATTGTTGATGCTCAAAAATATTTTTCTTTATTTGTTTATATACAGGCATGTGATACAAAATGTTTTGAGTCACATTGCTATATACATACATATAAAAAAAATATTTTTTGAGCATCAACAATCTCTTTTCTTTGAGTGCCAAAGCTTTATTCTATACAATTGGACAATTTTTTAGTTGATAGTTGAACCAGGTATAACTAGAAGTAATGATCCAATACACACCAGCAAGTCCATCTCTGAATGGCTTAAGAAAAACAAAATTAAGACTTTAGAGTGGCCTAGTCAAAGCCTTGACCTTAATCCAAATGAGATGCTATGGCATGATCTTAAAAAGGCTGTTCATGCTTGGAAACACTTCAACGTGGTTGAATTACAATTCTGCAATGCTGAATGGGCCAAAATTCATCAAGAGCTTTGTAAAAGATTCATTGCCAGTTATCGCAAATGTTTGATTGCAGTTGTTGCTGCTAAGGGTGGCTTAACCAGTTATTAGATTTAGCTGGCAAACACTTTTTCACACCACTTTATACAGACCTTTCCCTGCTCTCCTCTGCTCCCACCCATTCCATAGAACAAATTTATATGTATTTAATCTCGCTTACAGGAAATTGAGTGATCTTAGGAGATTTTATTTACTTAACTATGATAATTGTAACAACTAAATTTTTTTAGGGGATGTAAGTCAGTCAGATATGAGAAATTATGTAATCTTTAGAAGTTTATAGCATTCATACTCAGAAGCATTACAGTCCCATTGATATGTATAAAGAATGTTACATAGAGTCAGAGGAGTACTGCAACCCGTATAAACAGTGATGAGTGTTTCAGGGCATAGACCCTCACCCAGCGGCGCTGGTATGCTTTCAGCACAAGGGGCAGCAAACACATTTGAGTTGGCCACTAACAAATTAACCGCTTTAAAGGGAACCTGTCAGCAGAAATTTCGACTAAAACCTAACAGATTCCCCCTCTGCAGCTCCTGGGCTGCATTCTAGAAAGGTCCCTGTTATTATAGTGCCCCCTTTCTGACCCAAAAAAAGAGTTTATATCGAGGTACCATTTTGGCTTCTGAATCTCTAAATGTGTCACGGGGGCGGGCTGCCTGATGGCCGTTATTCTGCCCCCTGTTCCTGTATGCCGCCCCCATCGCCGATTTCTATACTTCTGGACGCCGCCCACTGCTCCAGCCATCCCCGCGCATGCCCAGTGCTCATCTCTCGTGGATGAGCACTGTGCCCAGCGTCACCGCTGGTGACGTGCACGCAGGGTTTAGATTATGGGCGGTGCTGTGATGTTAATTACCAAGCAACCGCCCATAATCGCGGGACCGCGCATTCCCCCTCGGCCTGCTTTCTGCGCAAGCGCGCTGCAGCTGAACTCACGTCACCTCCTTCCCATCTTGCCCTGAGGCAGGAAATAGATGGGAGGAGCGCGGAGCAGTGACTACACCGATCAGGAGGAGTTCAGCTGCAGCGCGCTTGCGCAGAAAGAAGCAGGCCGAGGGGGAATGCGCGGTCCCGCGATTATGGGCGGTTGCTTGGTAATTAACATCACAGCACCGCCCATAATCTAAACCCTGCGCGCACGTCACCACCGGTGACACTGGGCACAGTGCTCATCCACGAGAGATGAGCACTGGGCATGCGCGGGGATGGCTGGAGCAGTGGGCGGCGTCCAGAAGTATAGAAATCGGCGATGGGGGCGGCATACAGGAACAGGGGGCAGAATAACGGCCATCAGGCAGCCCGCCCCCGTGACACATTTAGAGAATCAGAAGCCAAAAAGGTACCTCGATATAAACTCTTTTTTTGGGTCAGAAAGGGGGCACTATAATAACAGGGACCTTTCTAGAATGCAGCCCAGGAGCTGCAGAGGGGGAATCTGTTAGGTTTTAGTCGAAATTTCTGCTGACAGGTTCCCTTTAACAACAACAGTAGTGGACACTAATCATGAATATAGTGGAACCTGAGCAGACGACTATTCTGTTACTGAAAATAAATTTCTTTACAACGGCGAACACTGCCATTACTGCCATACTGTGACTATGCAGTGGTAGATAGCAGTTCTGCTGAACATATTAAGAAATTACAGTACAGTTATAGTTAGTGGCTTATCATTAGTGTTCTTTCTGATGAAATCATCCATCTTTTCCATCTGGGCAGACTGCAATGACAAGTTCTTACAGTCATGACCCATCTGTAGAGTTTACAAAACATTTCCAACATTATGCCTTTCTATTCCTAACCTGCACAAACTTTTCATCCTACTGTCACCCCAACGCTGCCATATTTGTCCCTTTTACTGGACCTGCTGTGTGGCACAAATACATTGCTCCTCTTAGTGCCCTACATTGTGATGCCCACAACTGTGCACCTTACAAAGTAAAATGCCATCTTTGTGCACTACTCCCCCATCAGTGTCTGCCAGTGTTTTGCGGGATAAGATGAGATTGGGGTGAAGTACATTCCTACTTTTTTCCAGTTATTGCTTGTATTAATGATTCCATATATTATGTATAATATTTGTTTTGTTCCATTTTTGTATCAATAGTTACCTCGCTAAATTTAACCCAAGATTACTGTTTATTGTATCGGAACCTCTGTATACATGGCCGATGCATCCCTACTCCTGGAAGCTATCGTTGTGAGTGCAACAAGGGATTCCACCTAGATGGGCGAGGAGAATGCATAGGTTTGTTGTCTTTTTATTACTATTTTTGTGTAATTCATATTATTATTTGAACGTACTGGAAAGCCACTAAGTGCCCTGAAAAGACGTGCGTGACAGCTTGACATTTGATAAGACTTTATGCAACTCTTTTCATGGTCTTTAATGCAAACACAGCTTTAGTGATGTCAAAATGTGTCATTGAAATGCAGCGGACCAGTAGCACTGATCAATCACTGCCATTTCTTTCTCTGTATCAATTGAATCTCTGTATTATTCTCTTTTCTTCACACACTATGCTTCGCTGCTGTGCTGTCACACACATTATCTGTACAGTTTGTTCAGTGCTTTATGGCTAACCTGTGAGCTGTGACGTCCTTTCACTATCCAGATTTGCCATAAAAAAGAGGCTGCATTTCCCAAGAAATCATAAGAATGTATTGAACAAAGATAATGTATTTTCCCTGAGCGAATAGTTGAAATTTCCTTTTAAAACTAGTTGTAAATTTCTATAATGTTAAATGTTTTGACAAAACATAGTTAGCAAATATAAGAGATGAGTTTTGAAGACAATCTACCCTATCAAAAAGGAAACCTAAACCACCACAACTACCATGCTGCAAGGCTCAGAAATTGCTTTATAGATGTGTTCAAATTTCTGCTTTTATATGGAGAGAAAAATTAAAATTACCATGTGCCACTTTCCATAGTCACCAGACCGGTTCTTCAGTGGGACTACCATAGTCTCACTCTCTTTGCTCTCGCACAATGGTCTGAACTTATGGTCATCCCACTCAGCGTGTGTAATCAGTGCTAGCTGTACAAGGCATGACCTCAATCAAGGCAGAGTGGCAATGGTGGTAACAAGGAAACTATTTCATAAGGTCATTTTTTTCTTAAGCTGAAGGGTTCTACAGCTAAAGTAATTAAGCTCTAAAAGGGCCCACCTAAAAAAAATAGTAAAGGCAGATAGTCAAAAAGGGCTGTATGATAGAGATGAGCAAAATAATTGGCAGTTGGACCAGGGAAGTGTGCACTTCCACACCGGCAGTCCTCCACCTGGCATCCGCACTACCTCTCCCACTTGGCCACAATGTCATGACGTCTCAGTAGTCTAGTAAGTGGGGACAGTCAACACGACTCTGGTCCAGCTAGATACCAAACAAAGATAGCTTGAATCTTTTTCCTCATATCTAATATATAGTTATCTACAGGCAAATTATACTGAGAGGAATAATTAATGAAGCTATTAACGATGTCTATTTAATCTGAGAAAAGTTAAGCTTAAACTTGATGAGCATGTGTTATTTTTAAGCCAGAGCAACTATGTTCTTTTAAAATTATAACTCCTGAAAAACTAAAATTCAGCTTTGGCCTGAGCCTCAGTGCCATTTCATATACATATATTTACGGACTACATCATCATCACTCTCCCCATTGGGGCTAACAATCTAATTTCCCTACCAGTTTGTCTTTAGAGTGTGGGAGGAAACCTACGGAAACCACATACAAACTTTTTGCAAATGTTTCCATTGGTATTATTTGAACCCAGGTTCCATTGGTATTATTTGAACCCAGGTTCCATTGGTATTATTTGAACCCAGGACCCCAGTGTTGCAAGGTTACAGATTTAACCACTGCGCCACAATGCTGCCCATGCATAAGGCATAGTGGACTTGTCAACCACTACACTTTAAATCCAGAATATTAAGTATTCTTCAAAATTACAGTGTTGTTATCTTGTCCTATGGTCAGCCCATACTTCATTTTTAATTTTGAGGAGAAAAGGAATATCCGAACTGTACAAGCAAGTGAGCCTTCAGGGGCAAGTTCAGCTGGACGCTGGATTTTTATTCTGTTTCTTTTTACCTGGAGTTACACTATGAGATTATAATGCAATAAGTAATTTAACATGAAACAAAGGTTAAAAAGAAACTAAAAAATAGACAAAGGACAAGAAGAAAACCGGCATGGTAACAAAAATGAAAATCCTCATCTAAGCATATGCCATAGTCATCAGACTTGAATTTTTTTATGGTTTCTTTGCAAATGGAAAATGTGGATTGCCAACAAATGTACAAGTCACTGTGAAAGAAAAGAGTTTTTTATTGTTATAAGCTGAAATGCCGCAAGCGCTGTGAATCATGGGCTGGCGAAATGTTTGTGTAATACATTTGGAAGTGCATGGAATTTATACTTGAGAATGTTGGTTCATAAACAGCATTGTTGAGTCCAAAAGTTTTGTGGTGAGTCATGCTTTGAGACGCACGATGCCAAGTCATAAAATGTGTCCTAGGAAACTTCTCTATGGAACATTGGTTGCTTGCCACATTGCTGGATATTCAACTCTACCTGTGCTTTTTAAGAATTGAATATGTACCCAGAGTACCCAAGGTTGGAACCAGCAGCTTTTTTGGCATCCCTTTTTGGCATATCCATAATTGGAAAAGTGATTTAAATAACTTAAATAAATAAATAAATAAATATACAGTATACATTCTAAATTATTAATAAATAAATGTATCCTACTAAAAACAGATCTATTAATAACACATGGATGGTCACTTAGATCACAGCAAATGGATATTATCGTTTTTATACTACCATAGTATTTATTGGTAACTTAATTTTAATTATTAGGTCAAATCAAAATTTTAGCATTTTTTCTAATTAATATAACCAAATGCATGTTAAAAATTATAGAAAATTACCTTTAATTGCTCAGTATATAGCTAAAACACTCTTTTTTTCTTTTCTTGGAGCCATCATGTTTATATTATGATCTAGCTTTACAGGGGCATACAAAAGTTTGGGCAACCCTGGTCAAAATTACTGTAATTGTGAACAGTTAAGCAAGTTGAAGGTGAAATGATCTCTAAAAAGTACAAAGTTAAAGAATACACATTTCCTTTGCATTGTAGGCATAAAAAAATCTCCAAATATTTTATTCTTTTACATTTTTAAATTAATAAAATAGGAAAATGGGCCAATGCAAAAGTTTGGGCACCCTGCATGGGTAGTACCCTGTAATAATTTTTCTGGCAAGTATCACTGCTTGTAATCACTTTTAGTAGCCAGCCAAGAGTCTTTCGATTCTTGTTTGAAAGATTTTTATCCTTTCTTCCTTGGAAAAGTTTTAAAGTTCTGTGAGATTCCTGGCTTGTCTTGCATGCACTGATCTTTTGAGGTCTAGCCACAGATTTTCAATGATGTTCTGATCAGGGTATGTGAGGGCCTTCAGCTTACACCTTTTGAGGTAGTCAATTGTAGATTTTGACGTGTGTTTAGGATCATTTGTAGATGCCATCCTCTTTTCAACTTCAGCTTTTTTACAGATTGTGTTATGTTTGCATCAAGAATTTGTTGAAATTTCATTGAATGCATTCTTACCTCTACCCGTGACATGTTCCTCATGCCATTGACTGCAACAAAGCCCCAAAGCATGATTGAGCCACCCCTATGCTTAATGGTTGGGGATATGTTCTTTTCCTGAAATGTTGTTCCCTTTTTCTCCACACATACCTTTGATCATTGTGGCCAGGGAGTTCTATTTTAACCTTATTAGTCCACATGACTTGTTTCCAAAATGCATCATCTTGTGTAGATGTTCTTTTGCATACTTCTGGTGCTGAATTTTATTGTGAGGACGCAGGAGAGGTTTTTCTCTGATGACTCTTCCATGAAAGCCATATTTGTGCAGGTGTCTCTGAATAGTAGAACAATGTACCACAACTCCAGAGTCTGCTGAATCTTCCTGAAGGTCTTTTGCAGTAAAGCAGGGGTTCTGATTTGCCTCTCTAGTAATCCTATAAGCAACTCTCACAGAACGTTTGCTGAAGTTGAAAAGAGGATGGCTTCTACAAATGGATAATGACCCTAAACATGTCAAAATACACAATAGGTGCAAACTGAAGGTTTTACAATGGCCCTCAGTCACCTAATCTGAACATCTTTGAAAATCTGGGGCTAGACCTCAAAAGAGCAGTGCATACAAAACTATCCAGGAATGTCACAGATCTGGAAGACTTTTCTATGGAAGAATTGATGAAAAATCCCTCAAAAATGAATTGAAAGACTCTTGTCTGGCCACTAAAAGTGTTTACAAGCTGTGATACTTAACAAAGGGGGTGCTACTAGTTACTAGTTACTAACAGTGCAGATTGCCCAAACTTTTGCATCTGCCCATTTTCCTTTTTTGTTAATTTAAAAATGTAAATAATGAAAAAAATATTTTTTTCCCTAAAATACAAAGGAAATGTATCTTTAATTTATGCTTTTTAGACATCATTTCATCTTAAACTTTTGCATACCACTGTATTGGTACTGAGCCTAGGTTTAGCATCATGCAATTAAAAAGACCTACAGACAGCTAGCATATATATTGCATAACATAAAGATATTAATTTTAAATGAAATCCAAATATCCTTTTAAATCTATATTTTAGTTTTATAAACCATAGTTAATAAATTAGGATTGCGGATGTAGGCTGCAAACTAAAGTCTTCAATCATGATGACTTTGTGACAGTATTGATTGACTCCCTCCTAAGAGGTCACAGATGCAGTTTATAGCTTATTTGTTCAGCTAAACAACTCCAGGAGCAGAGGGCAATGTGAAGAAGATGAATTTTCCCTCATATTAGGAAGAATGTTTGACTAGAAAACGATATTTACCTAGCGGATAGAATTATGAATGAGCGACAGTCTCTACAGAGTCTTGATCTGTTTTCCAGATTGTGGTGAAAAATGCCTTTTGATACACACCTAACATATTCTTAGCTTTATTTGTTCAGAAATTAATACTTGTGCTAAGATGTCCCTTTACTTAATTTGACTGAGTTTATATTTCTCACTAGAAATTCTATTTTGTTGTTAAAAGGATAATGGATGCGTCCACTTGCAGCCAGGGCTATATTAGATAAGAGTTTCTGTCTGTTACTTGGGTTTAAGAATATGAAAGGAATGCAGTTTAATCCTCAGGATTTTCATTCTTTCTGACTATATTTTAAGGAATTCCCTTTGCTATCTCATGTCTGTAAATGGTTGAAAATGCCAAAGTAAACTTTATTTTTATTCAATTTTTGTTTCTAGTTTTGGTAATCAGTATGGAGGTCTGATGATAATCAGCAAAGTTGTGCTAAAATAGATTTAATCTACAAAAAACAAAACTGCATCTCCAAATAGAACATAGCGAGTGTGATCAGGTGTCAGCTGCTATATGCACAAAACACAAACAAAAGAATACAGCAGCACTCTGTAAGCGCCAAGATATATGCAAACATAAAATATATGAAATTTAAACTGCATTAATGCTATATAGAATATGCTTAGAAAATTAAGGTACTTGGGCGCATAAAAAGTTATTATTAGTGAACTGTTATCACCACCCAACCAGCACTCTTGTTTCCAGACATCTGCTAAACTTCCAAATCCAACCTTCTTACCATGAGACATTGAGATTTTTGGGTCTTGTCTGGCTCTCGGCTTTTGTGACTATTATCTTTGTGAAAAATATCAAGGTCCAATTGAATACTTCACAAATGATTTGGTTCTTTTTAATATATTTTTTGAACTGACATAAATACCATGGATATGTGATGACTTCCATTCTCATAGAATCAATTTTAACATGCACTTTTGTCTCCAGTAATAGTAATAGCCAATACCAAAAATGATGATAATAAATACAAAATATTTGATGATTAAAATACAATTTTGAATTCATGTATTATATTTGCTCTAATTTATCTCTTATATTTTATCTACATTTTAGATGTCGATGAGTGTGAAAGAAATCCCTGTCTTCATGCTGAATGTGTCAATACCCAGGGATCATACATTTGCCAATGTCATTCTGGGTTCCAAAGCACGGCAACCCGGACAGAATGCAGAGGTATGGAATAACATGATATCTGGATACCTGTACTAGTGTCCATACTTTCTGTACTAGTGTTTATACTATATAATTAATGTAACACAGAGCCACATAAGGATCTCCTTGGCCTTATAGAGGCCAAGGAGATCCTTATGTGGCTCTGTGTTACATTAATTATATAGTATAAACACTAGTACAGAAAGTATGGACACTAGTACAGGTATACAGGGGGCCTGCAAACAGATTTTACATTGGGAAACTGCTGTCAGGGGATAGAATAGGTTATTATATCCAAGGCCTATCCTTCCAATCTGATATACTTGTCCCTCAAGGGATCAGATGTAAGTAAGCAAACTTTGCCAATCCCTACCTAAGATTAGCCTGTGAAGCATTGGTATATTAAACCCTGTATTTTATTAGGAAGGGTATGACTCTGTAAAATTTGGCACTAAGATTTTACCGCAGATCCATTAAATCCCATAAGTTGCAAGGCACCCTTGCTTTTCCAGCATATCCCATAGCTGCTGCAGTAATGAGATCTATGCCAGAAGGGAGAAACAGTCCATTGGATTTTATCAGAGAAAAAAAGAAATATAATTATCATATGTGCTCACCTCGGTGAAAAGCAATACAGCATATAAATGACCGCTGCTGCAGATCCACAGGCTCAGAGAGCCGATAAGTAGGAGAGCAGGATGATTAGTGGTTATTTCACGCTGCCGGTCAATAATGATGCTGTGTGTTGTTCAAAAATCGTGGTTTATTGATTCAACACGTTTCAAAGCTGTCTCACTTCTTCATCACAATGTGGTTTTTCTTTTTCCTGATGAAGAAGCAAGGCAGCTTGAAATGCATTGAGTCAATAAACCATGTTTTTTGAACAACGCACAGCACCATTATTGACTGGCAGTTCAAAATAACCACTAATCGTCCTGCTCTCCTAGTGATGAGATCTGGGCATTTTGGACACTAAATTAAAGCTTGGAACTCTTTGTCATGTCCTTCAACCATTCATAGAATTATGGTAGGGGGCATTGTCTTGCTTGAAGAGGCCTCTGCCATTGCGAAATACCTTTGTGATAAAGGGTTCTACTTGATCTGCTAAAATATTTAAGTAGTTGATACAGGTTAAAGTAATTCATATTGTCTGGTGGTCATAATTTAGGCTTTTTTAGCATCTTCACACTTCCCATTTTTTCTGCTTCCAACACACCAACCTCAAGAAGTGACTATTCACTTGCTGCCATTGATAGGAGCCTTTATAAAAATGTAGGCAATGTTATCCTCCTGACCTGTCAGGTTTTAGTGCTATGCGCTATGTATATTTAGAAAGAATTCCTTTATATCAATTTAGTAAATAATGTCTTAGCATGTTTTCATTTTCATGATTAGAAGGATTTTTGGAAATGTTATATCATCAAAAAATGGCTTTTGTAACATCTTGTTGGGGTTTGGGTTATTAATAAGAATATTATCTTTTAGACATTGACGAGTGCTTACAAAATGGTCGTATATGCAACAATGGACGATGTGTGAACACAGATGGCAGTTTCCACTGTGTGTGCAATGCAGGCTTCCAAGTGTCACCTGATGGGAAGAATTGTCAAGGTAACTTGTTCATTTTAGGACTTTGGCTTTACTTTCTGTTACAATTCTAGTTTAATTTTATATATCTCAGTGTCACTATAAGGGCTCATACAGACAGACATATTTTAGGTCTGAATGCTATCCAACAAAACATCTGATCGTATTTGGACCAATATTATTCAATGAGGCAGTGCACATGTCCATTTTTTCTTTATTGTTCCTTTGGGAGACCCAGACCTTGGGTGCTTAGCTTCTGCCTCCGGAGGACACACAAAGTACTACACCTAAAAGTGTAGCTCCTCCCTCTGAGCTTATACACCCCCTGGTGAGCCACTCCCAGCCAGTTTATCACTTTGTGTTCAGGAGGCATACATCCACACATGCATTCTCATAAGATTTTTTGCTTTTTGGAAAGAGATTGAAGAAGTGCGGGTCCACGTCTGGACTCCCGGCATGTCCCTTCTCACCCCACTGTGTCGGTGGTGTTGTAAGGTTGATTTCCAAGGCTGTAGCCTTACATGCCGTGCTCCTTCACCATCCCTCCTGGGCTCTGGCTTGAAGTGGGAGCCAGCGTGGTCTCCATGCCTGGCAGGACACCGGTCTCCGTCCACAGCCCTTTAGGACTCTGCTGGACCGGAGCACTCATCCCCAGGGACCTGGCCCTGTGTCTCAGCAGCTAAGTACCTGAGACGTTCATATGTTGGGGGTCCCTGTTCTTTATTGTATGGGGAGAGTGCGTTTGCTGTATTTATTTTGGCATTTCCGGCGGGTTCTCTGGCTTTCGCCCGAGAACCGCGCCGATGGTGCCTGCGCGTCGGCGTCGCTGCTCAAATTTAGGCCCCGGCTTCGCCGGAGGCCTAGTTTCTGTTACCGGCCCTCGCATGTCACTCATGCAGAGGGACAGGCACGGCTCCTCTCAGCGGCTGTCCTGCACAGGGGAGGGACACTCCCCACTGCTTGTGCGTGACTCCTCCCCTGCAGGTCTCTATGGCCCTCCAGATCCCGCATCCGATTCCTACAGGGACGCCCCCGTCCCGCCCCCTCTCTTCGCTCCGGCGGCCATTTTCTTGGACAGGGTTCACTCTGCGCTGGGCCATCCTGCACTCTGCATCCCTGCTGAGGTGCTGTGCATTGGGGATCCGGGCTTCGGGATCTGGAGGGCACACACTACACCGCTTCCAGCGGTCTGGTAAGCCACAGCCGGTCTCTGGTTGTGGACCTCTGTATATACTCCCTGGGGTTTATTCTCTTTGTAGAAGCTGTCCCCACTCCAGCAGCATGTCTCACACGAGGAGCAAGGCTCCAAAGCTTTATACTGTATGCGCTGCATGTAAGCTCCTGTTGCCTGAACCGAGCACCTATCCACATTGTGATGTCTGCTCTAACTTGGAGGTGCCACAGCCTGGAGCCTCACCCCCAGTGGTCTCTCAGGCTGCTTCTGCACCTGTGGCTGAACCCCCGGCCTGGGTAGAGTCCTTCTCTAGGTCTATCTCCCAGTCTTTTGCTGAGTCCATGGGACTTCTGTCCAGGACTTTGATGAATATGCATCAGCCCCCTTCACAGGGTGCCTCTAATGCTCTTGCTAAGGGTCCTTTAGGATCCCTATCATCTGACCTCCGTCCACCGGAGCTCACAGAGGATTCATCATCAGGGCACAGACCCCATCCTCCTAAGAGGAGCCGCAGGGTTTCCTCTCCCTCCTCATCCCGCGGCTCTGATTCAAGAGCTGACTCGCAAGATGAGGAGGATGCCTTTACAGGGGGCTCGGAGGCTAACTCCATGTGCCCCATTGATCTTTCCGAGGGTGACTCAGATCTTAGTGACTTGATTGCTTCCATTAATTCTGTACTGGATCTCAATCTGCCAGTATCAGAGGAGCAACCCTCTCTGGCAGAAAAGCACCAGTTTACCTCGCCTAAGAGAGTAAAGAGTGTGTTTTTTAACCACTCCAGTTTTTAGACCGCTGTGACCAAACCCAGGGCCTGTCCTGACAAACGCTTCCCAAAGCGTGGTTCTGATGACCGTTTTCCCTTTCCACCTGAGGTAGTCAAGGAGTGGGCTCACTCCCCAAAGGTAGACGCTCCGGTGTCTAGGCTCTCAGCCCGGACCGTTGTGTCGGTGGCAGATGGCACTTCCCTTAGGGAGTCCACTGACCGTCAGATTGACCTTCTGGTCAAATCCGTGTATGAAGCGGCGGGGGCCGCGTTTTCCCCAACGTTTGCAGCAGTGTGGGCTCTCAAAGCCATCTCTGCTTCTCTAGAGGAGATGCATTCCCTCACCAGGGAATCTATGCCCGAGATGGTTGCCTTAACTTCTCAAGCTTCAGCTTTTTCATCTTATGCCATGTCTGCCATGCTAGAGACTTCTCACCGCACTGCGGTGGCTTCGGCTAATTCCCTCGTTATACGCAGGATCTTGTGGCTTCGAGAGTGGAAGGCAGATGCTTCTTCAAAGAAGTACCTTGCTAGGCTCCCTTTTGCTGGTTCCCGGCTGTTCGGTGAACAGCTGGATGAAATTATTAAAGAAATTACTGGCGGGAACAGTACTTCTATGCCACAAACCAAGACCAGGAAACCTGCCCAGGATAGGAATCAGTCGAGGTTTCGCTCCTTTCGTTCCTCCAACTGGTCGTCCTCTAAGCCCTCCGCCTTGTCTGCTAACTCAGCTAAGGACCAGAAATCCAACTGGCGCCCAAAAGCGCGTCCACAGAAGACCGCAGGAGCTTCTGCCACTAAGGCAGCCTCCTCGTGACTCTCTGCCCGCTCCAGCAACTTCCTTAGTCGGTGGCAGGCTCTCCCACTTTGTCGACGCTTGGTTTCAACAAGTCTCCGATCAGTGGGTGAGAGATATCATCTCTCACGGCTACAGGATAGAATTCTCTTCCAGTCCACCAAACAGATTTTTTCTCTCAACTCCCCCCTGCTCCAAGGCCGCCGCCTTCTCACAGGCCGTGGCAGCCTTGCAGGCCAACAGAGTAATTGTACCAGTTCCCGCCCGGGAACGGTTCAGAGGATTTTACTCAAACCTCTTCCTAGTTCCCAAAAAGGACGGTACCTTCCGGCCCATGCTGGATCTCAAGCTTCTCAACAAGCATGTTCGGGTGCGGCACATTCGCATGGAGTCTCTGCGATCAGTCATTGCCTCAATGACCCAAGGGGATTTCCTGGCGTCCATCGACATCAGAGATGCCTATCTACATGTGCCAATTGCAGTTTCACACCAGCGTTGGCTACGTTTTGCAATAGGAGAAGATCATTTCCAATTCGTGGCTCTCCCCTTCGGGTTAGCCACGGCCCCTCGGGTATTCACCAAGGTCATGGCAGCAGTGATTGCGGTTCTGCACCTCCAGGGGTTGGCAGTGCTCCCTTACCTGGACGACCTTCTAGTCAAGGCTCCATCCAGCGCAGACTGTCAGCGGAGTGTCTCGCTCACTCTCGCCACTCTAGCCCAATTCGGGTGGCTTGTCAATCGTCCCAAATCCACTCTGACTCCGACCCAGAGTCTCACGTACCTAGGGATGCAGTTCGAGACTTTGCCGGCACTTGTGAAGCTGCCCTTAAACAAACAGCTGTCACTCCAGTTGGCGGTGCGCTCTCTCCTGAGGCCCCGCTGTTATACCCTCAGGCGTCTGATGCAGGTGCTGGTTCAAATGGTGGCGTCCATGGAGGCTGTTCCCTTTGCCCAGTTCCATCTGCGCCCCCTGCAGCTGGACATTCTCCGCTGTTGGGACAAGCGGCCTTCCTCCTTGCACAAGTTAGTGGCTCTGTCGCCACGGACCAGGGGCTCTCTTCAGTGGTGGCTTCGGCCCCTCTCCCTGTTCCAAGGGCGCTCCTTCCTGGCCCCGTCCTGGGTGATTCTCACCACGGATGCTAGTCTATCCGGCTGGGGAGCGGTATGTCTCCACCACAGAGCACAGGGCACTTGGACTCCGTCCGAGTCAGCCCTTTCAATCAATGTGCTGGAAACCAGAGCCGTGCTTCTAGCTCTCCTAGCATTTCACCACCTGCTGGCGGGCAGGCACATTCGAGTCCAGTCAGACAACGCGACAGCGGTTGCCTACATCAATCATCAAGGCGGGACACGCAGCCGCCTGGCAATGATGGAGGTACAACGCATTCTTCAATGGGCGGAAGACTCCAGGTCCACCATATCCGCAGTCCACATCCCAGGCGTGGACAACTGGGAGGCAGATTATCTCAGCCGTCAAAGCGTGGACGGTGGCGAGTGGTCCCTGCACCCGGCAGTATTTCAGTCGATCTGCCACAGATGGGGCACTCCGGACGTGGACCTAATGGCATCCCGTCACAACAACAAAGTTCCTGTTTACGTGGCTCGCTCCCACGATCCTCAGGCCTTCGCCGCAGACGCTCTGGTTCAGGACAGGTCCCAGTTTCGTCTGTCCTACGTGTTTCCCCCTCTAGCTCTCTTGCCCAGAGTCCTGTGCAAGATCAGAATGGAGGGTCGTCGAGTCATCCTCATTGCACCGGACTGGCCCAGGCGAGCTTGGTATCCGGATCTGCTCCAACTGTCCGTAGAGATGCCGTGGCATCTCCCGGACCGTCCAGATCTACTCTCGCAAGGTCCGTTTTTCCGCCCGAATTCTGCGGCCCTCAAATTGACAGCGTGGCTCTTGAGTCCTGGATTTTGACGGCTTCTGGTATCCCCCCTGAAGTCATCTCCACTATGACTCGGGCGCGCAAGTCTTCCTCCGCTAAGATCTATCACAGGACTTGGAAAATTTTCCTGTCCTGGTGTCGCTCTACCGGCCATCCTCCTTGGCCATTCTCCTTGCCGACTCTTCTGTCTTTTCTACAGTCCGGTCTGCAGCTAGGACTGTCCCTCAACTCCCTCAAGGGACAAGTTTCGGCTCTGTCAGTTCTGTTCCAGCGGCGTCTCGCTCGGCTGGCTCAGGTCCGCACCTTCATGTAGGTCGCGTCTCACATCATTCCGCCTTACCGGCGGCCCTTGGACCCCTGGGACCTTAACTTGGTTAAGTCTCTGATTTGGCTGCGCTCTCCTCGGAGTCACCTTTTTTAGTCTTTCATCAAGACAAGGTGGTTCTCCGTCCGACTCCAGACTTTCTTCCTAAGGTGGTCTCTCCCTTCCACCTTAACCAGGACATTACCTCACCTTCCTTCTGTCCGGCCCCTGTTCATCGCTTTGAAAAAGCTCTACATACTCTAGATCTGGTGCGTGCTCTCCGGATCTATGTGTCTCGCACCGCTGCGCTTAGGCGGTGCACCTCTCTTTTTGTGCTAACCACAGGTCGGCGCAAAGGCCTCCCTGCTTCTAAGCCGACCTTAGCCCGTTGGATTAGGTCGACCATTTCGGACGCCTACCAGAGAACGCAGGCGCCTCCCCCGCCGGGGATCAAAGCACACTCGACCAGAGCTGTCGGTGCCTCTTGGGCTTTTAGGCACCAGGCTACGGCTCAACAAGTCTGTCAGGCTGCCACTTGGGCTCGCCTGCATACCTTCTCGAAGCACTACCAAGTGCATGCTCATGCTTCGGCAGATGCGAGCTTGGGCAGACGCATCCTTCAGGCGGCGGTCGCCCATTTGTGAAGTTAGGTTCTGCCTACTTCTTAGTTTTTTCTGTTTATTTCCCACCCAGGGACTGCTTTGGAACGTCCCAAGGTCTGGGTCTCCCAAAGAAACGATAAAGAAAAAGAGAATTTTGTTTACTTACCGTAAATTCTTTTTCTTATAGTTCCGTCTTGGGAGACCCAGCACCCTCCCTGTTGCCTGTTGGCAATTTCCTTGTTCCGCGTGTTTTCACCGGCTGTTGTCGTGGACAGAGTCTCCGGTTGTTCCGGCTCTTGCTCTGTTCTACTTGTGGGTGGCTATTCTCCTTCAGCTTTTGCACTAAACTGGCTGGGACTGGCTCACCAGGGGGTGTATAAGCTCAGAGGGAGGAGCTACACTTTTAGGTGTAGTACTTTGTGTGTCCTCCGGAGGCAGAAGCTAAACACCCAAGGTCTGGGTCTCCCAAGACGGAACTATAAGAAAAAGAATTTACGGTAAGTAAACAAAATTCTCTTTTTTCCTTGGACAGTGGTCCAAGGAAAAAAATCGCAACATGCATGATTTTCCTCCAAGAATCAGATGGCACTCAGCCTTTCTAGTCTATTGGTCCATGAACAAATACTTGGATGACTTCCGAGTATGGTCCGACTTTGACAGCTAACAATTTGCTTGCCTGTTAGCGGTCATTTGATAGAATATTTACACAGGCAGACTGCCCTGGAGAAGCTCACTGAATGATCTGTAATAGATCGTTCTATACACCTAGGCTGCCTTTTTTCTCACAGGCACGTCTTGCTTACACAGGACGTTGTGCTGCCAAGAAAGATAATGGTTTGTGAAGGACAAAAGTTCATGTCATGAATGAACAAGCGTTTGTCCCTTCATCTGATAACTGGCAACCTGTTTACACTGCAAAAATATTGGAAAACAAGTGTTCCTAGGATCACTCATTTATGATAATTTTGCAATGTAAATGAACCGTAAAGAGGTTGTCCCCTATTTTTACATTGATGGTCTATCCTTAGGATAGGTCATCAATGTCTAATTTGCTTGGATCCGACACCCCGCACCCCTCCAATCAGCAGTTCTCGGTGCCAGCGGCAGAAGCAGGCAGCCGGTAATGCTAAGTTCTGGAGCTGCTCCGTTTTCTGATAGTTGGCGTGGCCGGGTACTTCATATTCACCTCCCATTCAGATCAATAGGAGGCGGATGCGCAGTACCCAGCCGCGGAAAATGAGCATTTCCGGGACCAGGAACAGCTGATCGGAGGGGTACGGCCGAGCAGACATTGATTACCTATCCTAAGAATAGGCCATCAATGTAAAAGTAGTGGCCAACCCCTTTAACTCTTAATTTAAATACAACAAGGACAATTCATCATGGCTTTTGTGTCAAATTTTAAGCTTCAAAATGTTGCCTGCTATTTTTCCCCCAAAATAATCACTTTTTCCTATTTTACATCATTCTCACCACTCTTAAAAAGTGAGGACAGTGGTGTCGTTTATTATACCAATAAGTTGTAAGACAGAATTATGAATAGTAACTTTTTAAAAATTCAACAAAAAGTCATAATTCTCGGTCCAGTAAAAATTAAGCTTCAGACAAAAATGTTATATGTAAAACTGCCCCAAATTAATCTAACATTATACTACCCTGATAAATTTGGTGAAAATAACATCATCCCATGTAACAGTCAAAGCTGAAAATTCCCTCCTATAATGTGTATTTGCCCATGGGTTTCAAATAGCATTGCTGTGCATTGTCAGTTACCTTTGTCTATCATTTTCTGATACTTTAGGTTATGTTTTTAATAACATTGATACTGATATGGCGCAGTCTAAATATCTCTGAATTTACTGCCTTGACCTTTTAGTATGCTAGAAGCAAATATAGCTCTGAATACAGGTCACGAAGGAAACTTTATTATCAAAGTTTCCCAGAAAGAAAGTGCGATACATTGAGGAAGTAATCACATTGTTATTCAAAACAATAGTGTTTGGAAAATTGGCAGTTTTACAAGTTTTGAGGAAAAGCCTTACTTTCACTGTACAATAGTGGGAGTAGTGGAAGCTGTCAGATAGGCCTGAATGCGATGGCATGAGGCTGGGCGCCGGAATATAACATGATGGCATCACTGACATTTAGAAATGTTACCGCATAAAGAAGAAACATATTGAAGAGTTTTGAAGGCGTTTTTAGGCATTACGGAAAACCAGTGTGCAATATAAAACATAAGCATTAAGTTCACCCTAGATAACCTAGAAGACTGTTATCTTTTCTACATTCTTACTATTACCTTACTCATTCTGAACTGTAATAAAAACATAATCATTGGTTTCCCAGAAAAGTATGTGTATCCCCCAAAAAAATCAACATTATTTTGAGGTCTTTGATTGTGTTAAAGAATCTAGAGCAGCAATATTAACCAAGTGGTCAGTATACAAAGGCTTGGACTGGCCCACGGGAGAGCAGGCGATTTTCCGGGTGGGCCCACACCTATATGTAAAGCAGTAGTTGGCACAATACACACAGTGTCTCATCATTCATTTAACAAACTACACAGTTTAGAATGTAAAATCAAAGGTACATGTGTGACTGAGGGTAATGTAATATTTGCATGCTGCTGAACAGTGGGCTACCAGGATTAATATTACTGGTGGACTTTTGGAATCCCAGTCCGTAATAGAGTTTTCATGTTCATAAGCAAGTTTGCTCTTGGACACCCCTGAGACTAAAGTTTTTATCTCCAGTCACATAGTTCTACATGATGCTGTGCATCCCAAACTATTTACTCGCTTGAAGTGAATAAGAACAGCCACTACACAATGAACGGACAGGTAGTGTTCAACTCTGTCTATTATTTAAATACAGCCAATGCTGGAGCTGATAACAGCTGAATGGTGGGGGTTCCGTGTTTTGGACCATCACCAGTTTGATATTAAAGGGAACCTGTCAGGTCCCCTATGCCCTCCAACCCAGCAGCATTGATACCTGTATGCCTAATTTACCTCCCTAGTCATCCCTGTATAACGCTATTCACTAATATGAATGTTTAAACAAATGACTTATAAACCTTGCTTTCGTTGTGCTAATTAGGGCCTTGACTTTTTGAAGGGGCAGTGTTTCCCAGACTAGTCGGCCCTCTTTCTATATTACCACGCCCCTGTGGGCTCGATAACATGATTTCCACGAGCCGGCATCACCATCAGCTCCGCTCCTGGAAATCTTGTGCATGTGCATTTTATTTCGACCCTGTCAGTGGGCCTCAGATGCAGGGTTGATGCCTCCAAGCTTCATTAGGTGCACTGCGTATGACTGGAAGTTCAGAAGATGGCTCACATACACATCTTCTAAATATCCGATCATGCGCAGTGCACCTAATGAAGCTGTGAAGTGTACACCTGGATTCAAAGGCACACTGATGCAGCTGAAATGAGCTGCATGCATACGCGAGATTTCCAGGAGCTGGCAGCATGATAACCTTATAAAGAGGGCATGAATGCTGCTGAGTTTGAGAGCATAGGGGACCTATCCTAAGGGTTCATGCAGACAACTTTATTTTCAGTCCAAGTGCTGTCCGTCAGCAAATCAGATCACACTCATTCCAATTTTATTCATTGAGGCAGTGTACATGCCAAATTGTCCTTGGACCTAGGAATACAGTCATGTGAACCCAGCTTATGGATCAGGTCGTCAGTAACATAAACCCAGAAAGCCGTGTTAATGGACACTTCTGTAAATGTGACCTGCCAGATCCTTTTGCACGGTTTCTCAAATATATACGAGTCTAAAGGCCGCTTTACACGCAGCGACATCGCTAGCGATGTCGCTAGCGATAGCACCCACCCCCGTCGTTTGTGCGTCACGGGCAAATCGCTGCCCATGGCGAACAATATCGCAGTCACACGAACATACCTTCCTAATGACGTCGCTGTGGCCGGTGAACAACCTCTTTTTTAAGGGGGCGGTTTGTGTGGCGTCACAGCGAGGTCACACAGCAGGCCACCAATAGAAGCGGAGGGGCAGAGAGCAGCCGCATGAACGTCACTCCCACGTCGTTGCCGGAGGACGCAGGATTGCTGTTGTTCGTCGTTCCCGGGGTGTCACACGTAGCGATGTGTGCTGCCTCAGGAACGACGAACAACCTGCTTCCAGAGCGAGCAACGATATTTGGAAAATGAACGACGTGTCAACAATCAACGATTTTGTAAGTATTTGGGATCGTTAGCGGTTGCTCGTAAGTGTCACACGCAACGACATCGCTAACAAGGCCGGATGTGCGTTACGAATTCCGTGACCCCAGCGACATCTCGTTAGCAATGTTGTTGCATGTAACAGGGCCTTAAGGTATCCGCAACACTTTTATGCAGATGTCACTGCAGGACTGTAAAGATTATATTGTAGAGAACTGAATTATTTTGCATTTTGAAAGGTTTCTAATGACAAATATATATATTTATTTTTCAGATATGGATGAATGTAGTGTAAAGAATATGTGCTTAAATGGAATGTGCATTAACGAGGATGGAAGTTTTAAATGCATCTGCAAACCTGGCTTTCAGCTTGCACCTAATGGACGTTTTTGCACAGGTATGTATTAAGGACCTAATTTGTGAAGATATAGTGACATTGCAGAAAATTGTATTGAAGCAGTGTATCCATCTGACATGTCATACATTTCTAATAGGGGAATGATTGCAATCAAGAACTTTTACAAAATAAATGACAGTTCAATAACAGCTTTTTCTTGGTACCTATTCCTAGTTTCCAAAATACAGAATTGAGACCAACAAAAAAGCAGGTAAACTGTAACAAACCAAAACACATTAGCCCGATTCGTCAGAACTGGGGATTTAGCATGATGGGATCATTAGCTGGTGATTCTTGAAGTGGCGCAGGCATGGCGTGGACTGGAGTAAGATTCCTATCAGGGTGAATGCCACAGCTTGTCATGAATTTGATAAACTAAAGTGTCACTCCTTTGCAGCTCCCAATTTCACTCCAGCTCCTCTCATTTTGACAAACCTGGGGGGAAACAGCTTGAATATTTCAAAAGTCCAAGTTGCTCTAAAATTTTGCAGTGTTTCAATGCAAATTATGCCAGAATTCTGTTGAAATTGCTTTGATGAAATGGGGCTATTGCTTGTAATATTTTTTTTATATTTAAATATATACTTTAAATATTTGTCCTTTAAAATAGCCACAAAAACACAAAGAAATATTTACTAAAACCATCTAACTTAAAAAAAAAAGAAAACCCATATCAGACAGTCCTTACATTTCCCATATTTATCAAAGTATCTTATGTTGTTAATACTTTTTATAGATTCTTAGACTGTCTATTTTAAGTTTGAAGGGGTTGTTTTGGTCTGGCTTTCTATGTAACTGCAAACTTGTAAATCCTCACATTGTGTACAGTGTATGCAGTCAGGATTCTGCAGTGCTATCTTTCAGAGCTGGTGGTCACATGACCACAAGTATGCGATATGCTACTCCTGGCCACATTCTGACTAGATGTACCTGGCCTCAAGTGAATTGTGAAAGGCTGCGCACGTCTAGTCAGAATGTGCCCATGAATATGCATATCCTTATGCTCACGTGACTACCCACTCCTGGCCCTAGCACAAGAGAATCCTGACAGTGCGCACTGTTCACAAGTTCTCAGTCACATAGAATGACTGTAGACTTCAGTGCCAAACCTTGACAACCCCTTTAAACCACAATCAAATTACTTTGTGCCAATATTTTTAGGACAGATTCAGATTTTTTTTTTGCTTAATAAATATGTCCAAGACATAGAAATGTAACACTTACTCAATATTTTGCACATTTCTATATTGAAAGTTAGATAAATTGTATAAACCTAACCCTGGTTCAATTTGCAATTTGAATCTGGTGTAAATGCAATAGTAAATCTCCCTCACTGTACAAATCCAGCATATTATTATTATTATTATTATTATTATATGGAAGAGCAAAGTTGTTGGAAAATGCCTTGGGAAATTTTTGAATGTCTATACTAAAAGAGCACAAGAAACAGCATCACTTACAATACTGTGCAAAGATTCAATAATGGCATCAGAGCTCTGTGGGGCCAATATCATCATTTGGATCCAACAAATGCTGATATGAAGGCAAGGAGAAGTCACACAAAATATTGATTTGATTTAGATTTATTTGCATTTTGTTAACTAATGAAAATAAACTATCAACATTTCTATTTTTGTAAACATTAAAATAATGCTAAGCATGCATTCAGATTACCATATAAATCGGTCTGAGATCGGACTGCAATGTGCAGACTGACTGCATGTCTCCCGAACTGAGCGTGACAACCGCACAAAAATATATGATGCTGTCACACTTGCGTCACAAGACACGCGATCTGTCCATGCATTGTGATCTGAGATCAGATCGATGGTCACGAACATCTGGAAGAGCCCTAATATTTATGCTTGTTAAAGGGGATGTCCACTACTAGGACAACCTCTTCTGAATCCACATATTTCCCCCAGGTAGAATAAAAAAGCCTATACTGACCTCTACAATTCCAGGGGTGTTGGTAATTGTGTTGCTGGGGCTCACATGATGCTGTGATGTCACTCGAGTCCTGCATCCAATCAGCACTGGCTTCTCTTTCCCTGCATTCATACAAGTGAGTTAATCAACAGGATGTGAGCACTGAGGTTGCCTCTCACTTCCTGTTGATTGCTCCTGTGAATTTGGAGCTGATTGGGCTCGTGTGATGTCGACACCGCTAGAACCATGACGGCTGCGGAGGTAAATATAGGCTTTGTTATTTTACTTGGAGGAAACATGTGGAATAAGAAGTGGCTGTCCTAGTAATGGACATTCCCATTATGAAAGGGACAGTGCCAACAGGGTGATAATACAAAGAAGCCTAGCGACAAGCCTTCAGAGAATCATCTGAACATCACCCCCTTAATGAAAACTATAAAACTAGCACTACATAAAAAGGCCCATAACTCTAGGACTGTATGGCGGTTAGCCCCCCCGTCCAAAAAATACCCACACATACAAACAATGAATGCTTAGGAGAGCAACGGGACTAAAATAAGAACAGAAAAACTGTCACTCTTGACCTGATGACAGGTCCTCTTTAAATTTCCTTTTGTGAATTCAGCCATGGTAAGTATTGGTATTACTTCCTATGCTGCCGATATATGTGACATTCTCCGCTGTCTGCCTTCAGCATCTTGCATTAACTAAGCACCAGTCTACCACAACAGATGCTTCAAGGAAGCCCTTGAGATTCTTCATGGCTGAGGTAGCGCATAAATCTTTTTTCCACCCAGACACTACAGCTTGCATTGGATCTGGTAATAGTTGAATTTAGGCTGTCATGTACAATGGGCAGTCTCAACACACTAGCCATTTTGTATGTGACATTGTGGTTTTTAGTCCTCTGGGAATCTGGTTTTAAAGACAGAAAAAAACCACAACTTTTTGTCCTTTACAACATTACCCCATCAAAACACAAACACAAGTGCAGTGCATATGTGCAGCCAAAGTCATTGTGGTTAATCTGTTTTGCTCCTTATGAAGTATTTGTTTTGCCAGTGTTTTCAATCCAGATTGAATTGGATGTAACAATGTGTGCATTACATAAGTCATAGACGTCATTACTAGCAATACCAATACTCGTGATGGTAAAAATTCTTTGATTAGACATTTAGGGAATTTATAAGTCTGAGTGCATGTTTGTGTTGTCATTTAGTTTTCTGTTCTGTAATAATTGCAGAAAGAAATGAAATGACAAGTTCTATATTTTTTACATGTTAGACTTAAAAGTGAACTGTACTTTCAACAAACTGCACAGACTGTTAATACATGTGAATACAAGAAACATTGTAACAAATATTATCCGAGAAATATGATTTTTTTTCTACACTTTTTAAACACCTCCCCCTCCCGCCTCCTGAACTTGTCAGAAAGTCTGAAAAAATCAGCTCAACCCAACCTTCCTCAAGACAAGACGAAATGTCAGCACAGTGAAATGTCAGACTACACATTCAGATTATCATTTTAGTGTCAGGTCTATGGGTGTGTACTTTCCACCCACTATGATGCTGTCCAATCAAAAGAAGGCGGCATCATAGAGAGGAAAAAATAGACAAAAGGAAACATTCATGTAGCAGGTCAGGACAGGTATTGTCAGAGACAGATAAAGTACCTCGTAATCATGTGGGCACAGATCTGACCTGCTCAATTGGTATTTATTTGCTCAGCACTGTGGGCATCTACGTTTTCCTCCTTATGACACAATTTTTTTTATGATTGGACAGTGTTATAGTGTGTTGAAAGTCCACACAAGAGCTGAAGGGAATGAAATGTCCTACAAAATAATTAGAAATGTCACACATTATCTACTTTTCAGCTATTCTGTGGAGTTTATAAGGTCAAAAGTTATGAAAGATCCTCTTTAAAAACGGCATCAAAAATTGCATGTGTATTTTCAGTCCTTGGCTATGTGTATATGATGTCTTTTTCAGCCAGATTCTGAAGGCTCAAAAGAAAGACCATATTAATCTCTGTGGAAAAATGACTTGCTGGGGTTTTGAACGTCTTTCAACCGTTTGCCACTAAACTGTTAGAAAGACATGACCTGATCATTCTGGCATATTCCTTTCAGAAGTGGCTCTGTACTTTATAATGTAAGCTAAAGGGAAAGCTCAATAGACTTTTTGCCATTATTTTTACTTAAAAAAGTGCAAAATACCAGTAAAAAAGATTCCATGAAAACCATGTGAAAACCCTCAACCCTCACTGCACGCGGAAAAGAGCAACTAAAACCTAGACATTATTTACTCACAAGGAAGTTATCATCTATTAGAAAACTACTAATGTGGTCCCAGAGTGTTTCCAATTAGAATCCATACTAAACACTCCAAAAGACCATATTTAAATCAATATATCAATCTTTATTCACATGATAAAAAAACATATAAACACTAGACAAATTAGACATATTAAAAAATATGCAAAACAGGGTGTAAGATAGAGGGTCCACCGTAGTTCATTAATTTATAGTATTACAGAATATTTAATTCATGATGAAATTCTCATATATTTGAATGTCACAAAGCATTAGGTTCATAATAGTGCTTCATTTAATCTATATATATCAAAATGTAATCTGTATACCTTCCCTTGTTCCTCAATATTCAAAGGGTTAAATATTTATTACATCACTGCGATATTCAATGCATCAAAACAAGAGGATATACTTTATTTTCCTTTTTAGTACCACAGAATATTTAATTTATGATAGAATTCACATTTATTTATAGCAACCCAGAGCACTGTATTAAAAGTGCTCCCCTAATTCCTGTATACCATATAAAAATCTGTATACTTCCTCTTGATTCCAAACATTTAAAGAGAAAAATCTCTATTTCATTAGTGTTTCAGTGTATTAAAACCCAAAGGGTATGAATATCCAGATCTATAATATATGAAAAGTGAACATCTCCATTCCCATGAGAGGAATTACCAGAGACCTCCCAGGCAAGGGATAGAACAGAAAAACATTTTGATTGATTTTAAAGATACTTTACCTAGGCAGACCCTCCCCACACCACTCCTAGTGGGAGTGGTGTGGGGAGGGTCTGCTTAGGTAAAGTATCTTTAAAATCAATCAAAATGTTTTTCTGTTCTATCCCTTGCCTGGGAGGTCTCTGGTAATTCCTCTCTATTTTAAAGATACTTTACCTAGGCAGACCCTCCCCACACCACTCCTAGTGGGAGTGGTGTGGGGAGGGTCTGCTTAGGTAAAGTATCTTTAAAATCAATCAAAATGTTTTTCTGTTCTATCCCTTGCCTGGGAGGTCTCTGGTAATTCCTCTCATGGGAATGGAGAAGATGTTCACTTTTCATATATTATAGATCTGGATATTCATACCCTTTGGGTTTTAATACACTGAAACACTAATGAAATAGAGATTTTTCTCTTTAAATGTTTGGAATCAAGAGGAAGTATACAGATTTTCATATGGTATACAGGAATTAGGGGAGCACTTTTAATACAGTGCTCTGGGTTGCTATAAATAAATGTGAATTCTATCATAAATTAAATATTCTGTGGTACTAAAAAGGAAAATAAAGTATATCCTCTTGTTTTGATGCATTGAATATCGCAGTGATGTAATAAATATTTAACCCTTTGAATATTGAGGAACAAGGGAAGGTATACAGATTACATTTTGATATATATAGATTAAATGAAGCACTATTATGAACCTAATGCTTTGTGACATTCAAATATATGAGAATTTCATCATGAATTAAATATTCTGTAATACTATAAATTAATGAACTACGGTGGACCCTCTATCTTACACCCTGTTTTGCATATTTTTTAATATGTCTAATTTGTCTAGTGTTTATATGTTTTTTTATCATGTGAATAAAGATTGATATATTGATTTAAATATGGTCTTTTGGAGTGTTTAGTATGGATTCTAAAACCTAGGCATGTCAGAGGTTCCTGAAGTACCTTCTGCTTTGAACACTTGATGGATGTGTAAAAGACAATATGACCACTTAGCCTTATCAGATTTCATTGAGCTTTTTGTGCATAATTTCAATAGTTAAATAAGTATTAAATTCTTTGGAGTAAAATCAATTCCAATTAGTAACTGCACATGGATTTTGATCTGATGCTTTAGCTATGATTACATCAGTTCGAAACATGCAAGCAATCAACAAGTTACACTTGCTCTGATCAGATTACTGGATTTTATGCTTTTTTTATATGATTCTTTTGGTCCCCTTTGGGCTGGTTTGCACATAAAGGGGTTATCCGGCTTCTTTGACTTTTTTTTTTATTTCCCTATTGGGCTACATTGGGGCAGGTAAGTAGATAGAGACCACTTACCTGCCCTGCTGTCAGCCCCTCTCCCCCGGCTCAGAGCGGTCATGTGACCGCTCCTGTCGTGATTTTGCTGCTTCCGGTCATTTAATGTCAACATGGGCAGGGCCATGTTGACATGCAAATGTGGAACAGCATGTTGCCGCCTTGCTGGGCTGTACAGTGCGAGGAGTCACCGCCCCCTTCCCTGCACCCTCCCACACATTCCCCCGCACCTCTTTTACTCTCCAGTAACCTCCCCCTGTACTGCTGTGGGGTCTGTGACCTGGTGGAGGGGCCTGGCGGCGGCTGCCGTGGTGTCAGCGCCAGCACCAGGCCCCCTGCCCAGGATCACACATTCAAATGTACCGGCATCACAGATCACAGATGCCGGTACATTTGAAAGTGCTGATGAGAAGCAGCGCAGCGCTTCTCATCACTGTCCCTCCGGCTGTCTGTGCTCTCTTCAGCACAGCGGTGACGTCACTACTGTGCTGATATGGCCAGAGCACAGACAGCTGGCGAACGTGCAGGAGCGGCGGGAACCGAGGACAGGTGAGTATGTACTCCCTACATGTGTTCCCTATGGGGGGGGTGTGCAGAGCCATATGTGTGCGTGTGCAGAGCCATATGTGTGCGTGTGCAGAGCCATATGTGTGCGTGTGCAGAGCCATATGTGTGCGTGTGCAGAGCCATATGTGTGCGTGTGCAGTACAGAGCCATATGTGTGCGGTGCAGAGCCATATGTGAGCGTGTGCAGAGCCATATGTGTGTGTGTGCAGAGCCATATGTGTGCGTGTGCAGTACAGAGCCATATGTGTGCGGTGCAGAGCCATATGTGTGCGTGTGTGGTGCAGAGCCATATGTGTGCGTGTGCAGAGCCATATGTGTGTGTGTGCGTGTGCAGAGCCATATGTGTGCGTGTGCGGTGCAGAGCCATATGTGTGCATGTGCGGTGCAGAGCCATATGTGTGCGTGTGTGGTGCAGATCCATATTTGTGCGTGTGCGGTACAGAGCCATATGTGTGCGTTGCAGAGCCATGCGTGTGCGGTGCAGAGCCATATGTGTGTGTGTGCGGTGCAGAGCCATATGTGTGCGTGTGCGGTGCAGAGCCATATGTGTGCGTGTGCAGAGCCATATGTGTGTGTGTGCGTGTGCAGCGCCATATGTGTGCGTGTGCAGTGCAGAGCCATATGTGTGCGTGTGTGGTGCAGATCCATATGTGTGCATGTGCGGTACAGAGCCATATGTGTGCGTTGCAGAGCCATGCGTGTGCGGTGCAGAGCCATATGTGTGCGTGTGCGGTGCAGAGCCATATGTGTGTGTGTGCGGTGCAGAGCCATATGTGTGCGTGTGCGGTACAGAGCCATATGTGTGCGTTGCAGAGCCATGCATGTGCGGTGCAGAGCCATATGTGTGCGGTGCAGAGCCATATGTGTGCGGTGCAGAGCATACGTGTGCGGTGCAGAGCCATATGTGTGCGCTGCAGAGCCCGATGTGGGGCTGTTATTTGCAATGCTGTAGTGATACCAGGTCAGGTGCTGGGGCAGAATATACTGACAGGGAATGTGTGTGCAGGGGGCGGGCAGAGGGTGGGGCTGGACACTGGAGTGGGTGGTGACAGCTCTGACTGAGGTTTTGCACAGGAAGTGGTCATGTTTGCTGGAGCTGAATGTAAACAAGAGCTGCAGAGAATAAAGGGATAATTCAAGAGGAACAAAAGTTAGAAAACAAAAAATAACAATGTAGGTGTGATTTATATGACAATACAGCACAGATAAACTCAAGAAGTTTTGTTAAGCTAATGTCGGACAACTCCTTTAACAGGGAGGCATTTGCAAATGTAGTAACCTAAAAATCTTTTTTCTCATTATATCACTTGATTTATTGTGACTTTGGATTACCACGTCTAAGGTACTGGCAGAGTACTTTGTCCAATCAGCACAGGGTAACTTTCTGGGTGCCCCACCATTCTCTGTTTCCTGGCCTCTAGGATACCACTAAGATCCAATGTCTATATCTATATGTCATCACTGGAGACCAGAATTCAAGGAAAGTCTAGGAATCTTTGAAATGCCATTAATTTAATGTATTGTATCATAATATTATTATTATAATTCCAATGAAGACTAGTACCGCATGGCAGGCATTGGAATACAAGTAAGACAATCATCTGATCTCTTCCAGTCATTTGACTTGTTTTCATACAAACTTTACAAGTTCAATTTTGAGGACTGCAGATAAGATGTTGCAATCAATAAATATAGTTAGTAAGAATATAGATTGTCATTGTAACAGCCTAAAATTTGTCTATGCCTCCCATTTATCTGGCTGCATCGGAAGCAATAAATCTGTATTGTAGCCAGTGGTGTGGGAGTTTACCCAGCTGGGTCTGTAGTGAAGTCCTGGCCTCGTAGTATAATTAGTTTGCCGCTAACGCTGAAGTTGCTTGGGATATTCTTTGTAAGCGTCTAGTGATTTTTTGGAATTGCAATCTTTTAGTAAAATATAGTTGGAGTAAGTTTGGAGACTTCAAGTGTGTGTTCTGGCCACAAGCCAGAGAGAAAAAAGAAAGTAGTAGAGGTGTTTCCTACTCATTTTGTCCTTTTAAGGTCCGGCGTGTGTCACATTGCCGGCTGTCTTCTGTGTTGTGCTCTCGTTTTGTTTGCATGGTAACATTGGATATTTCATTTATTGCTATACTTGTAATGATTTACTGTAGCTACAACAATGAAAACAATTAGTGACCTACAGTGTAATACAGCCAGATCACAATCTTTCTTAATTTTTATTAAACATATCTTTTGAACATCTACATAGCACATTAGTAAAATATGAAAAACACATACCAATAAGTCTGCCTTATGTTTCTAGCATTTATGTACAATAAATCAGCTTCAAGTTATGGGGTGCTTACAGAACATTGTAGTGTAATGTAGTGTAGTCCTTATTCATCAAAGGCTAATTTCAATTTTGGAAAGTATTTCAGACATTGATGGTTAAATATAGTTTAAAGATTCTATATTCATGGCTTTTTCATTTCAGATATCGATGAATGTGAAACAGCAGGCATTTGCATGAATGGCCATTGTGTGAACACTGAAGGTTCCTTCAGGTGTGAATGTTTCCCTGGCCTTGCAGTTGGACTTGATGGACGGGTGTGTGTAGGTAAGATACATTTTATATTCCTAATTGACATATAATTGTCACTTTAACAGTTTAGCCCTTTCTAGAACTTAGGACTGTTTTTTTCAAGGCAAAGATTTATCGAGATGCTCGACCATGTTCACAACTGCAGGTGAATTACTGTGTATAAATTCATATGGAAAGGCATCATTCAACGACATGCCGGCTATGTACTGTAAGATCAATCCTTGGATGTGGCAGAGGCCGTTCTTTAATTGTCATGTTTCTGGAACTAGATTAAAATGGTATCATAGGCCGTGCTCATAAAGGGATGATCCAAATAAACAGGGTCTAGATGTATGACCAATCTTATCATATTAAAAAAGACTGCACCCAATATGTATGAGCACAAACACCGAGAGACAAGGGTAATGCAGTCAAAGGTCACAAAGGGACCACTGAATCAATAAACAATATGCCAACTTTTGCAAAAGTATCAAAATTTATTACATTTAAGTATATAGCAAAAGAAGTAATATTACATGCACATAAAAGAATCATAAACACTGATCAGGCTACAGCAGAATCACAGATGAAAAAGATCACCAGACCATATGGGGAGTGCAAATAACCTCATATCATCAAAAACGAAAGGTACCTCAGAGTTATATGTGTAAAAGACAGAGTTACCCATTCATGTATATGTAAAACTCGTATTCAAGTCAAAAAGGCATTGCAGCACATATATAGGGTAACAGATATAGTAACCTTTCATTGCTCATCACTCCGAGGGGCCAAAACCCTAGAAGGGAGGGCCAGCCAAGACAAAAATACAGTTAAGCTGGAACCATTCCCATCAGCGCACTCACCCATAGGTAGCCGGGACCGAGAAAAACGTGCACCGACGCGCACGTTTCGATGACTTCTTCGGGGGGCCGTGAAGTGGGATGATCGTGGACATTGTCATCAAGAAGTTCGATATGCTGTGAATTGTAATCAACTCTCAGCTGGTATTGGGCTTCATGTGTATGAATGAAACAATTAGTTGATGAGATCCATAAATTCACTACACAAAATTGCACTCGAAAATGATATTTCCGCACTGCTGTGCAATACAATCAGAAGACCAGAAGTTTTTAAGATACTAAACCCCCCGATCCTACAATTATTCCACAGCCAAACATACATTTTTCCCTACTCTAGTTATCTAGTAACTGTTTCTATTTCCAGTCTGTATGTGATGTGCTAGACCGGGGGAAATAGCTTGTCGTCATTGTTTCTATCCTGCATATAATATAATAAATTCAAAGAATAGAATGAAAAAAAGAACTTTGCATTTTAGACATGTAGGTAATGGACTTTTTAGTATTTATATATGGTGACCTCAGTGCAGTCCACAACATGGAGCGTAGACCAGACAATATAAGGTCAAGGATAGTAACACAGTAGCAGAGGGGCACAGGACAGTCTCAGTAAAGAAAACAGTGCTATACAAGATACTCTGGTTTATAAAAAAAAAAATAGAAATGGTTTCAAGATTTGAAAGCAAATTTATGGTGAACTTTAGGCCACGTTCAGTATTTGGTGAGTTTTTACCTCAATATTTGTAAGATAAAACCAGAAATGGAACAATCAGAGGAAAAGCAGAATAGAAACACAGCACCACTTCTGTATTATTCACCGACTTGGCTACAAATACTGAGGTAGAATACTGACCAAATACTGAGGTAATATCCTGACCAAATACTGAGGTAAAGTATTGACCAAATACTGAGGTAAAATCCTGACCAGATACTAAGGTATAATATTGACCAAATACTGAGGAAAAATCCTGACCAAATACTGAGGTAAAATATTGACCAAATACTGAGGTAAAATACTGACCAAATGCTGAGGTAAAATACTGACTGAATGCTGAGGTAAAATACTGACCGAATACTGAAGTAAAATACTGACCAAATACTGAGGTAAAATACTGACCGCATATTGAGGTAAAATACTGACCAAATACTCAGTTAAAATACTGACCAAATACTGAGGTAAAATACTGACCAAATACTGAGGTAAAATACTGACTGAATGCTGAGGTAAAATACTGACCGAATACTGAGGTAAAATACTGACCAAACACTGAGGTAAAATACTGACCGCATACTGAGGTAAAATACTGACCAAACACTGAGGTAAAATACTGACCAAACACTGAGGTAAAATACTGACCAAATACTGAGGTAAAATACTGACCAAATACTGAGGTAAAATACTGACTAAATGCTGAGGTAAAATACTGACCGAATACTGAGGTAAAATACTGACCAAATACTGAGGTAAAATACTGACCGCATACTGAGGTAAAATACTGACCAACTACTGAGGTAAAATACTGACCAAATACTGAGGTAAAATACTGACCAACTACTGAGGTAAAATACTGACCAACTACTGAGGTAAAATACTGACCAAATACTGAGGTAAAATACTGACCAACTACTGAGGTAAAATACTGACCAAATACTGAGGTAAAATACTGTCAAAATACTGAATGTGTGCACGTGGCATAAATATTTCACTTTGGTTACCGTTTTAAATCAGAAGCAAACAAGCAAAGATTATGGAACTTAATTCCCTATATCAGAAAAATAGGAAAAATGTACATTGTACATCTGAGGGAGGTTTTGTAATGAAATATTAGTCCATCAATGGTGGTGACACCTTTCGTTGTATACTTTGTGTTACAGACACACACATGAGGAGCACTTGTTATGGAGGCTACAAGAGGGGTCAGTGCGTCCAACCTCTACTGGGCGCTGTGACAAAATCCGAGTGCTGCTGCGCCAGCACAGAATTTGCTTTTGGAGAACCCTGTAGACCTTGCCCTATAAAAACCTCAGGTAAGAAGAGTTTTTTTTCAGCCAAAGGTCTGTATACAGAAGGCTACATTGTTTAACTACCGTGGGTGCTTTGGGTAAAGTATCTGCTTTAAGAAACGTCAGAAATTTGTATTTGGTTTAGTTATAAATATTATGGTATTTCTTGATGTCAACTCTAATATTATCACTATAGTAAAGCTACTTAGGCTGTGATCACGGCCCTATACTGTATCCATCGTATGGTGGATTCCAGCAAGAAATGACAAATCCCATTGACACATAGGGCTTTGCCGGGATTCTGTTGTACGAAGATTAATTGTGCTCCGTGATATGTTATAAAATATGACAATATACATCTTTCATGCAGAAACATCATTACAAATGTCACGTCCCTGTCTTGTGGTGTGGCTCCTGCGCTGAGACCTTCTGTTAGGTTCTCATGCGTGCAGAGACATGTTATTCTCTGCCCTGTGACGGGCCGTTCCCTGCATCGGGTTGTTCGCCGGCTGTGGGAAGGGCTTATTCACATGCGCCGCTTCCGGGCAGTTGTTCTCCTTTATCTGGAGGATTACATGCCCGGAGCGGCGCCAGTTGTATTTTCTGGCTAAGTTGCGTTAAGCCACTGTCTCCTGGTTATAGTGACTGATTTTGGTACTCATCCCCAGACTGACCCCTGACTTTCCCCTGTCTACTTCTCTGACTTCCCTCTTCCCGTCTGGCTCCTGACCCCAGCTTTATCCCCTGACTACTCTTCTGTCTGCCCCCTGTGTTTATACTAAGGCTATGTGCCCACGCTGCGGATTTACCGCGGATTTTGCCGCGGATTTGCCGCGGATTTGCCGCGGATTTCCCAAAAATCTGCAGCAGCGGCACTTCCAAGCCATTTCAATTGCATTTTGGAAATGCTGTGTCCATGCTGCGGATTTTTCCGCTGCGGATTTGCCGCGGATTTTGATCCGGAAAAATCTGCAGCATGTCAATTGTTTGGTGCAGATTTGGTGCGGATTTTTCGTTTTGAATGGGGAAAAAAAAAAAAAAAAATCTGCATCAAAATCCGCGGCAAATCCGCGGGTGCGGATTTGCCGCGAAAGTCGCGGATTTTCAGGCAGAAAAATCCGCAGGTACATTCTACCGTGGACACATAGCCTTACTCTCCTCTTACCCGACCTCCGACTTGTCTGACGACCTCTCTCCTGTCTGCTCCCTGTGTCTCTTCGTGCCCTCTTGGTTCTGACCTTGGCCTGCCTGACTTCCCTCAGTTTCTGGGTATCCCCAGTGCCACCTAGTATACTGCCTGATTACTGCACCTCTCACTCCTTTGTGAGAGGAACGTTATTACTCCCCTATTATACCCAATTTTCCTAAACCCCACCATGGAAAATACGCATGTTATATTATAATGGTGCCAAATAGAGAAGGTCTTTTTTTTCTTAATCTAATCAAGGTCTCTATTAATTATCAAATTATCACCCTGAACTTTACCCAGTTTTACATAACTCTTCATATAGCACACAATGGAACCTTGTAATTTCATGACCAGACCCATACAAGCAGATCCGTCTTGACAATCCCACTGGTTTATGTTAGGCCTCATCAGATGTCCATGTGGCATGTTCGTGTTGTAACTGTTTTTCACAGATACACGTACACATTACAATTAGTGATGGTGATGTGGTGAGCTTGTTACTCAATCGAGCATCATGTTGCAACTCAAGTACCAAGTATAATGGAAGAGAATGGGAAACTCGAGCAATTTAATTTCTCAGATGCTCGAGGACTGATCGAGTAACTAGCTGTGGCAAGCATGCTCACCCATCATTGATTACAATCTATGGTGCTATTACATGTCCCTGCTTTTGCAAGGAACATGTGTCCATACAAAACACAAGTAGACATGTCCTTTTTTTTTCCGGCTGCACGGATGACAAGGGCCAATACAGGTCTATGGGTGTGTGAAAAGCACGTACAGCACATAGATGTGATGATCGGGCTTAACATTGCAAAGTATAGGAGAAGCTTTATAATTGATTTATTGCTTTATCCATCCATAAAAAACTCACTGATGGTAAAAACAAACATACGGTCCATACGCTGATCTAAAACACTGATGACACCAGTACCATTTTTCACGTACATGTTTAAATACGGACGTATGAATGAGGCCTTTTTCACATTAAAACTATCGTTTTTCAGAGATGTACTGTTACATTGTGGATTCCTTTATACCAGATTACAATTGTATTTTTTGTGTTTTCAGAGGAGTTTCAAGCTTTATGCAGCAGTGGACCAGGAATGACATCTCAAGGAACTGGTATGTATGACTTCTATTCTGAAATAGCGCCACTGGCACATGGCCTTAATGTGGTTGCATGGCATTATTGGGTCTTTAACATCTGGAACCCCTGCAGTTCTGCCAAACCCCATTTTAATAACCCAATTTGCACTAGTAAATGGTTCCTAATGAATCCTGATGGATTCCGTAGACTTATAGTACAGTTTGACAGGTTTGGTTGGTGACTCCAAGAAATGCATTGCAGATTATGCCATTGTTTCCATAGAAAATATCGGAAACACTAACAAAAAGCCAAAAAATGCCAGTGTGAGCCGAAAACTTGCTTGCTCAGGGGACATACTGTATATTTGACTGAATACATATTGTGCAGCATGGTGTTGACTTTTTTCCATGTAAAATTTTGACAGTGACTGAAGATTACCTAATTTATGTCTTATAAACGTTAAAAGCTGCTATTTTAAAAGCAGCTAATTAAAACCATTTCAGATTTTTTTGCTTCCTTATTTTTCCAGCCACTGGTTTGTTTATGTAACATTCTTTGTGTAGTTTTTTTTTCCATAAAACATAAGAAAGTAATTAAAAAGGATCAATTATAGAATCCATTTGGTGCAAAACAATGTAATTACATATTGTATATAAATAGAATTCTTAGGACCAGGAAGGTTGCCAGAAGTAATATCCTGGTAATATGTCTGCTTATCATGATAAGACATGAAGCATAGCTTAAAAATAATAATAAAAGAAACAACTAAAAGTAACGAGTCTAAAAGAAGTTATTCAGTGCACCAAGCAAACATGTGAGGGATACCAGACAAGTGAGGGTTCAGCTCTGTGTCAATCAAAGAGTGTCATAGGTGTGAAATTTATGGTGCCATAAATTGCTAGTGTGTTGCGCTGATCTTTATAACACTATGGGACTGGTAAAACTGACATGCATATGGCTCAGCAAAGAAAATGATATTGTCTTGGGATAAGTTCTGCCAACTTATGTATGTAGAATGATATTCTTCGGGATCACAGAGTGATCCACCAAAGGGCAGTAGTCATCTTGGCTGTATAGTAAATTCCTTAGGTTTAGTTGTTGTGTTGTTACACAGAAGGCCAGGAGTATTCTCCATTCTTCTCAGACCCAGTAATCAGGCTCGACCACTCCAGAGTCTAAAAAGGGCTATTGCCTTTTTGGATTATTTCACAAAATATTAGTATTTCCTGATGTTCAGACCACTTTGTCAATGGGCTGGCAGAGTAAATCTGATGGACCCAATGTACCCTTATCTAATATTAATGTCATAAATCCTCATCTAAAAGCAAACCTTAGGAAGAAACCTAGATATACCATTACAATCATTGTTAATATTAGTGAGGAACGAGCATGCTCGGCACTGCTCGATACTCGATCAAGCACAAGCATGCTTGGGTACTCATGGAGCTTAGCTGAGTATCGCAAGTGCTCGGATATTTAGTCAGTGAAACAATGACTGCAATGCACAGATTTTCTTCACTTCATGATGTGTGCAGGCACCCTAGGGGCAGCCAATCACAGTCTATGAATGGTTCTCCCAGTGAATAAAACAACGTTCTCCGACGTAGTGTGACCAATAGAAAACAAAACGGCTTTACCTTCTGCCGGAAATGCTCTGTTTATGGCTGGCTAAATGTGGGCCAATCATTGACTTTCCATAATGTTCATTACTTGCATCGAGCTTCTCCGAGCGTCTGACCAGCTCGAATCGAGTAACAAGCACTTGAGCAGTTTAGTGCTCGCCCATCACTAGATATTATTAAACTCAAAATGTAACACTTTCTTTTAGATATCAATGAATGCGCGTTAAATCCTGATATTTGTCAAAATGGAATATGTGAAAACCTTCGTGGAACATACAAATGCATCTGCAACTCCGGGTATGATGTGGACAATACTGGAAAAAATTGCATTGGTATGTCTTCTTAATTGCTATTTTGACTTCTTTAATTTTTTTGAATCTCTAGTAGAGTTGCTGAATGTACACTAAGTATTACTTCTAGCATATTTGACATCACCGACACATTAGTGGTATGGCCTTAGAGTTTGAAACATGTAGCAGGTATTAAAAAAAAAAAAAAAAAAAAAAGATATGAGTGTCTAAGTCTAACATACTAGATAGGAAAATGCAGTCAGAAAGCCAATATCTATCACATGCCTAGCTGTGTTTATCTCCCAGAAGAACAAAGGATCGTGTGGATTTTAGGGTGATTCATATATACGTGACTTGTTAGTGGTATTTTTAGACACTAACCTAATTAGTATGGCTAGATATCAACCATCTCATATCAGCTATCCAGAAGTAATTTGTGGTTATTTAAGCTTGTAAAAGACTTGGTAGCTAAATTCAGTGAGATGATGTCACGTCTCCAGGGTCTGCTCCGGTGACGTCTGCCCCGGTCACCAGGCGCCGCTCTACTGTCACGTCTCCACTAGGACCTGCTCCAGTGATGTTTGCGCCGGTCACAAGGCGCCGCTCTACTGTCACGTCTCCACCAGGACCTGCTCCGGTGATGTCTGCCCTGGTCACCAGGCGCTGCTCTGCTCACACTGCAGGCTGTGCTGGTGATGTGGGAGAAGTCAGTTCCAGTGGCTCTGGTGGGTGGAGTCTCCGCACATTCACCAAGCTTGGTCTGGCTGGAACTTGCAGTACTGCTGACTGACTGTAGGGGTGTGTGCCTTCCAGCTAGTATCAGCTCCTACTTTAACCTTTGGGAAGGCACCACACCCTTTTTATAACCTTCATGTCCATGGTTCCTTGCCAGAGATAGTCTTGTGTTGCTTTGAGCCACATCCTTCCTGGTACTGTACACTTTGCTTTATGTCTCATATGAACTTGGCTTTGTTTATTGACGTCCCTCCTGCCTACTGTTTTGTACCTTGCCTGACATCTCGGTTTGACCTTGGCCTGTTAACCATCCCCATCTCTGGACTGCAGCCTACCATAGGCAGTCAACCCCTGGACCCTGCAGTAATTCCAGATCCCTGTATAGGGGTTAAAGGGTTTCGGGGTACCTCGGGGTCCTGCTTAGTGGGTGGCTTGCCGTTACAGATAAGTGGATTGCTTCTCGCGACCCTGGTCCATAGTCTAGGTAAGTATTATCTGCCCATGGACTAGAGCTACAGAAATGTCCTTACCCTTAGAGCTCTCTCACATCACTGTATATATCAGATGAGTTCTATCCAATTTTTTATCTAATAGCACTCGGACTAAAGTCATTCAGTGGGGCAGTGCTGATGCCCAATTTTTTTCACTGAAAAAATCTGCCAGTGAAAAATTCACAGCATGCTGTTATTTGCCATGCAAATCGGACAAAACTCAACCATTCAACTCTACTGGGCATCTGGAAATTTTTGGACTACACTCAGATGAGATAGATAGATTTGCTGTGAGTACACTCAGATGACATCTAAGTGCAGTCTGTTTTCTGCGGTCTCGTACAGTGGAAAACATGGAGAAGTTATGTTCTCCATCTTCTACTCACAGTGTGCTCTGATTCTGACATCCAAGAGAATCGGATCAGACTAAGCTGACACTTGGATCAAACTCTGACCACAGTTTAATCGAAGTTGTCATTAGCATAATCGACCTGATTACCTCTGATGAGAGTATCTACTGTCGTGTGATCCTGCCCTGAGTGATCCCAGACTCAGCTTCTGATTAGCCATACTTGTAGATGTCATCTGTCATAAGTCGAGCCTGGGTTCCCTAAGGATAAGGAAATTCACGCAGCTCCTGTCCAGTACCAGGGACTACTGACCTGGACCAGACTGAGTCATGCAATATGATCTGCTCATCTCTTGCTATTATTATTATTATTATTATTTGCTGAGAGTAAAAAATAGAATATGTAATCCAGAGCAATAGTTCATTGCTACCACTATTCATTTATTTAAATTGAGTTATCCATTTTATTGAAAGATTAATAAGTTGACTTGTGTTTGCATCTTTGTAGATATTGATGAATGTGCCTTGAACCGGCTACTCTGTGACAATGGACAATGTCGGAACACTCCAGGAAGCTTCTCCTGTACTTGCCCTAAAGGCTATGTCTTCCAGCCTGAATCAAAAACGTGTGAAGGTGAAACAATGTTATCTAATTACAGTAGATATGTAACTACAATCTATTAACTAATTGGTATATGAGTATAACTTATCTGCTGCAGATGATGGGTATTCATCATAATTGGGTGTGTCTTACCAGTGTTAATGACATGATGAATTTCATATATATGAAACCTTGCCTCTGCTGTATTCACAGTCTATGGGGCTGCCGAGCTGTGCACGTGGCTATTTCCAGCAGTACCGTTGACAAGGAATGGAGCAGAGGCAAAGCATGCACACCATTCAGAGCAGGGTTGCACAGCCCTGTTCTTTGGCTTTATAAACCAAGCAGTTAGACCCCCAGTGATCAGAAAGTTATACCCAGTTATATTAATGGGGAATAACTTGATTCTTTGGGAATAATTCTTGAATGTCTGATACGTTTTGGCAATATCTCTTGACTTTACCAATTGTTGTGTTATGTCATTTGAAATATTATAAAAATAGCAGATAGGTTTATTTTACAGGTATATAATATATCTAACCCAGCTAATGATGCATATAAAGCAGTAAAAATGTAATTGTGTGATGTAGGGTAGATATCTGCAACTTCAACAGTACATTTGGGACTTATTTTGTTGATGCATTGGTATAAACTGAAATTTTGAAGTAATTTCCCATTTATTATAGATATTGATGAATGCGAGTCAAGCCCCTGCATCAACGGAGTATGCAAAAATATCGCAGGATCCTTTGTGTGTGAATGTTCCTTTGGCAGCACATTAGATGACACAAAGATGATTTGTGTTGGTAAGTAAATAGTCACAAATGTATGGTCATCTCACAGAAGATTGTTTATCATGTCATTAAGTGCATAAATATAATGGGTATGGAGTTTGCATTTACAACTGAGCCATGAAAGTGAAGGAGGCCCAAAAAGTCCCTCAGGCCAATATGAGAAAACAACCACTATTAAAGATCTGTGATAGTCGGGAGTCATGTTAAAGATTTGCATTGGTGCCACGAACATAAAGGGATTGTCCAATACCAGGACAACCCCTTCTGATTTCACATGTCTCCCCAAGGAAAAATAAAAAAGCTATACTCTCCTCCTTTACCGGCGCTGTTCAAACAAGGCTCACGTAGTGTTGTGATGTCATGCAAGCCCCTCATCCTATCAGTGCCTGCTTCTGTCTCCCCGCCTTTGGAACAAGGAAGTAAGCTGTTCACTTCCTGTTGATTAACTTGTTTGGTCCGAAGGCAGAGAGACAGAACCCGGCACTGATTGGACGAGGTGCTTGCGTGACATCACAATGTTACATAAACCTCGGAAATGTGAGCCACAGCACCGTTGGAATGGCACTGGTGTGGGATGTCAGTATAGGCCTTTTATTTTACCTGGGGGAAACATGTGGAATCAGAAGGGGTTGTAATAGTAGTGGACAACCTCTTTAAAGTTACATCACTGTATTGACACATATTTACGTCATATTTAATTTTCCTGCACTGTCTTATGTGTGGTTATGCAAAATAATGAGGCTCAGAGCACTTTGCTAACTTGAGCTATGTGTTAAGGTCTCGGAAGCTGTCGGAACTGATGATTGATGCCACAAGTGAAAGTTGACATGAAGAAAGCAATAAAATATAACTTAATCAATATAGACTAGTGCGTCGCATCTATACTCGTAAACTTAAAGGAACCTTATCATTGTTTAGTTCCTCTATATTGCCAGTCGTATTCTAGTATTAATACTTGTTTTTTTCTACAGAAACGTTAAAGGGCACATGCTGGAAAGACATAGTAAATGGAAGATGTGAAATCAACATAAATGGAGCCACTCTTAGATCTCAGTGTTGTTCAACATTAGGAGTAGCGTGGGGAAGTCCATGTCAACCTTGCGACGTCGGTAATGGAATGAGTTTTTAGACGATCAAATGGCCGTTTTCTTTTATTCTTTATTTTTTTCTATTAGATAAAGACTATATAATTAATGAATATATAATTATTATGAACATTTCCAGAGGATTTTTTTTTATTTTACATTATGAGTGTACATCGTTATAACACATAGGCCTTTCTAACAATAACAAAACTGTAAATCTATAATTATTCTTCTATTTGTTTCTACAGATCATGTCTGCGGTAAAGGTTTTGCTAGAACCAAAGGCAATATTTGTCAAGGTAAAATTGTTAGCAGTTACCCATAAAAAGGTTAAAAGCGAGTCTGTAAGCACAAAATGACTGTTCAAACCAAGTACAGGAGCTCGGTGCACTGATGGTATGGTCAATCAGTTTCCTACCTGCCCTATAAGTTGTTTTCTATCTATCTCCACCATTTTTTGTCTCCTGTAAAGAAAGAGCTATCAATCAGGAGAAAGAGGGGAAGAGTTAGATGCAAATCGGTGGGAAGGTGCATTGACTCGTTTAACCACACCAAGGCTGTACCAAGTGCCTGTGATTAGTTTGCATAGTCACTTTGTGATGACAGACTCCTGTTATTCAACCACATGTAAAAATGTGCTGAAAGGAGATGACCTTCTACAGGGGTGCATGTAGGAGTCAGTTGGTATGGTAACATCTTATTAAACAGATCACCTTTAATATTTTATATGTTTTCTAACAAAAATAATTACAGACCTGAATTTACTTTAGTTTTGAGGTTTTTGTCATTATTTTATTGACTTCAACGTATGGTGACCAAACTTGGAAGAGCCAGCATAATGGACAACTAGATACTTCCACTGACGCACTGAGAACACAGCTCTTCCCTGATGTCAGGTCTCTAAAGACCCTTGTTATGAATTTCAGAGAGTTCACTCCCCATGACCCAACACTTTGGCTTATGATTTTGTCTTATGTTCACCATGACAAACCTGAAAACGCCTTGGAATAAGCTTGCCAAAACTAACACTCATAAAAAGGGTGGTCCCTTCTACAACTATACAAAAAGTAGAATTGTTAGCTATGTGTTAATGCCCCCTTCCAGATGAGAATTATGTAATCCTGCACACTGTCTGGATCTCAATATCCATAACAGCAACAAAGCAAAGCACTTTGTGGGGCGCCAGTGCTTTGGGTATCACAAGTAATGAAATAAGCCTATGTACAACATGTATTAGTACAGTGCTGCGTAAGTTGTCCTTCACCGGGTCAAAGATTCAGTTCACGGCCTAGCTTTTTCTCTAAATACCCTAACCATGGCAGAGTAGATTGTTAGTGCCCCCCAGGTACTCCCCTGGCACACCATGAATCAGCCTCACATAAATACATCCCTGGTAAATATTTTCAATTAATCAAAATATGAAAATGATGCAGGACTAGACATAACATTGGTAGAGCCGCACAGAAACCCAAGAGGTTGTTAAAATCCTAAAACCCTCTACTTTCTATTATTTTAAAGAAACACAATAGACAAGATGTATACATTGTATTAAAGATAGTGCAGACACATATGTGGCAAAGAGGGTCTGAAGAATCCCACCTCAAGTCTTGTTCAGGTGTAACATGTTGTGGTGTATCAGTTTTGCCTAGAGTGTTAATTAAACTTCCACTATTTATACTGTTGTCTTCTATGTAAAAAGGAAGACATCAATTATACCATTATCATATCAATTATACCATCAAATGTGAATAAGTCATACCATTAAATGAAGAACAAATGTCATACAGAATCAGTCTTTCCTTTGCCGTCCCGCAGTTGGCTTTTCAGTAAATGGGTATAATTCCAATTTTATCAAGCTATCTTGTATAGAAAGTTGCTAAAGGATTGACACTAGAGCATACCATCATTTATAACTGACTATTGACAGAAAATGATGACAAGGATTCATTGCTTATTGGTTGAATATTAGTACATATGTTTGGTATGAATCTATGATAGTATTATGTTAAACTGAACCTGTTATATCAAAAAACACTATTAACCTGCAGATATGGGGTAATCTTCAGGTTAATGGCATTCTAAAACTACCTGGCCTTGTACTGACAGCCGGGCCATAGGGAGAAACTTAAGTTTATTCCTTTCAGGAAGCCTTGGGCTTTCAGTCATAGAGGCGTGACCGGCGCATTTTCAGTCATTGATTAACACATAATGTAACCACGCCCCAGCACTGACTGACAACTGGCTCAGCAAAGCATTAGCAGTGTCAATCAATGCCAGGTTGTGTATCAGCACTCACCATCTACTGAGCAGCGACTGAAAGTGCTTTGCCCCCGCCTCTATGACTGAAAACTTGAGGCTTTCAGGAGGAATAAAGTTAATTTCCTCCCAGTAGCCATTCTTTCAGAACAGCGACTGGGCAGTTTTAGAATGCTATCACCCAGCAGATTAGTTCCATGTCTGCAGGTTAATAGCAGTTTTTGAAATGGCAGGTTTCTTTAAATGTTTTCATATCTGCTTCCCTTTAATTTTAGATGTTGCTCTCACTGTATAAAAGCTATGTACAGCTGGGAATGGCTCCACACCCTCCTTTTAAGTATTGTATGATAAATTGTGTATTTTGTTCTCCCCTAATGCAACATTCATTTGTTTTGGTTGCAGATGTTAACGAATGTGAGGTATTTCCCGGAGTTTGCACCAATGCCAATTGTAGGAACACAATCGGGTCCTTTGTCTGTGAATGCCCCCCTGGAATGAAGGTTGATGCTTCTGGACGCACATGCATTGGTATAATATCTCAGACGTTTGCAGATTTCTCTTCCACATAGAAATATTTATTGTAGCGCTTTCCAAAAATTCCCCAATGAATTTTGCATAACAATGATATAATCCAATAATGTTTTATTACTGCTTTTGTGAAAGATTGCTGTTGTCACAATCCAGTTTGCAATTCCAGTGACTCATAGGTGAATTTGCAGATTGTTAAAACTTATTTTTTATGATATAGGGTACAGTAAAGTAAGTAAATAGGAAATGATGAATGAGGCACTGAGATTAAGAATCTGTTTACAAAGCGACAGTACCTTGGTTTACCAGTCACTCATCTGGTCCAACTAAAATTATAGAGTAAATGTAAATACACAAACCTACAAATTCTAAATGCGAGAGAAAATGTCTTCATTTCGGACACCTTTTGACATTAGTACATCCCCGGTCCTGAATCCTATGGACACCACAAAACTGCTCACTATTATGTATTTCTTTACCACTTAAATTTCATTGGCCACAATCTAAAAATTATTTGGTTAATTTATAGTGCAAGATTCTAAACTCAAGGATATACTTTTTTTGGACACTCCTAGAAGAAAGGGATGTTTTCTAAAATGCTTTAATCCACTAATCAAGTTTGATATTGGCATTAACCTGCTGCCATCAAAGGAGAAATGTAGAATTGGGATTCAAATCATTGAATAAAGATCTTTAAAGCTTTACGAAATGTTTACAAATTTTTAAAAAGCATTTTTTGGCCTTTTTATTGCCTGAAGATCAGTGGGGGGGCTCAGTAGTGAGACCTTCACCGATTGCGCAAAACATCCCTCAGATGTGCGCAGCTTGCTAGACAGGAGCTCACTACAGCGGAATGAGCGCACGCACAGAGCGGAGTATGGACATAATAAAAAGCCTATGCTAGAATTTTTCATGTTTTTTTTTTTTTTCTTAACCTCCCTCTCTACTTGGGTTAAAATGGATTTCAATTTGTGGATTCAAATGCTAATCTTGTCTTGAATAAGTTACATTATTTGTGAGTTTTGCAAAGCAAAATTAAAAAGAAAAGTTTTAAAAAATGACTTCCATATTTCATATTTCTATAAAGTAAAATATTTTTAGGGCAATCATAGGTTCTCTACAAAAATGTGTTCTTTTACATTTTTTGACATTTTTTATTTAGCAACAGAATAAAGTGACATCAGATAATGTAGATCAAAGAATTTAATGAACGGTTAACAATGGTTTATTCTTTTCCTTCAGACGTTCGAGTGGAGACCTGCTACTTGAAGCATGAGGAGGAGGAGTGTTCTGCTTCTATTTCTGGTCGCCATAGGATGGATGCTTGCTGTTGTTCTGTTGGGGCAGCTTGGGGACCTGACTGCGAAGAGTGTCCACATCAGGGTACCCCAGAGTTTGAAATTATTTGCCCCAGAGGCCCTGGGTTTTCTTCAAGGGAGATTACACCAGGAAAAACATTCTCTAAAGGTAAGAAAAACATTACATAACAAATATATTTTCACATGTATATATCGATGGTTGTACAGGAATGTCACTAAATGTTTTTAATATGGTTTTTTTTTGGGGGGGGTTAACTTCCCCTATTTTAAGGAGTGTGGAAAGTCTTTGAATGTGATCTAAATCATGAGCCAGTTCCTCATCAAACAATCATGAGACAATATTTGTCTGTGTAAAATCTGTACATAAGCTCAAAAAGGCATCCTCGGACAATCTTGGTGCAAGCCATTCCATCTAGCAGGTCCCAGAGGAACTATGGCCTTCGACCTCTAACACTTGTACATGGATCTGTGTATATATAATTGTATTATATAATAATGTGTATATATAATTGGGCATCCTGGGTTGCATCCATGGAGTAGTTGCTGGCTGAAGGAATGAGCCTTAAGGGTACTTTACACGCTGCAACATCGCTAGTGATCTCGTTAGCAATGTGACATGCCAGATCGCAGATAAGATTTGCCGAGATCACACATAGGTCATTTTTGTAGCGCCGGTCACATGTGCGATTGTGTCGCCCTGGGCAAGCCAGGGGACACAGGTCACACACCACTACACCCCACATCCCAGGTAGGCATATCACAGCCAACCAGAAATCCTTGTTGCCTTCCTCCAGGAGTCTGATGATGCACACCAGGGGGTGGGCCAGGCGGTTGGCTCCGCCCACCGAGGAGCTCACAACTCTGGAGGGGGAAAACCAGGCAGATTAGCCCAGGCAGGGCTTGAGTGCAGTCTAGTCAGGGAGGAGGAAGTGGAAGGAGTGGAGGAGTAGTCTAGACAGGGCAAAAGTAAACAGCAAAGTGAGAGTGAAAGTAGAAAGGTGGAAAAAGGAGAAAAGCAAGTGAAGTGACAGAAGAGAAAGAAAGCCTGAAGGGTCCAGCTTTGTGTAGGGCCAGATCAGCAAGGTCAGCGACGGCGGTGACTGTCTGGAGGGGGACCGTTTGGAAGTTCCTAGAAGGACCCCGTTGGCTGTGTGCCCGGTGGTCTGGAGCAGTGTTCCGAAGGACAGTCAGCACCAGGGCAGGGGCCTCTCGGACCCCGGCAAGGCTAGGAGTCGCCAAATTTGCCGAATCCGTCAGTGACGGGGACGCAGATCCCCCAACAACCAAGTCCCGATTGAAGGCAACAGCTCAACCATTACAAGAGAGACACCGCCACGGCACCAGTTTCTCAGGGCCAGCGCCTGCGGGCAAAGTGTAGAGCTCCTCCGGCCCAGAATGCAGTCGGGGAGCGGGTAACCGGAGGGAATCCACCGCTACCACAAGTCAAACATAGGTGCAAGGAAGAGGGACATCACCGTCACCTACCGGGAGTGCAGGTGCAGCCGTCTGTGGGACCGTCCTACCAGCCGTTTGGTTTACCGTACAAACTGTGTCCACGTCTCAGGCTGAGTGAGTACCACAGTGCCGCAAGGCACAGCGCTGCCCCCGCGTCCCTGCGCCCACCAGGTCCCGCACCTCCCTATCCATCACTGGGCCCCGGGATCACCAACCCCTACCCACGGAGGGGCAACACAACACCTGGCTGCTCCGCATCACCATCCCCGGGACCCCCATACTGAGCAGCGGTGGTGCAATCACCACAACCGTGGGTGGCGTCACGAACTATAACAATCCCCACACCCAACAAATCCCTTTCACTCACGGGCGAGGAGTGCCGCTCGAGAAACCCCCGGGATCCGGCCTACAGCTCGAGCCACCACTGAGCAGCGGCCGCCGGACCCGAGCAGAAGGGGGTGAGCGCGGTGTGCTGACACCCTCCTCCCCGCCCGCGACAACTTGGCGTCACGAACAGGATCTTACCGCTCTGCCGTTTGGTAGAGGTGCGCCTTGTTACCGCCGGAGGTATCCGGCAGAAAAATTTCAGAAGCCGCCATCTTTGGCGCGAAAAGTTCCCGCTCGAGCGTCTTCTCGAGCAGTAGAGGCGTGAAGGCCAAAACCCCGCCCCGAGAGAGGAGGGGCCGGAAAGAGCTAAGGGGGACGGAAACAAGATGTCTGCGCCCGACGGAGCCGCTGGAGGAGCGGTGGTTGCAGCCGCAGCGGCACCCGCGGATGGGAATGGGCCTGCCCAAGTCCCGGCGGTACCGGCGGGAGGTGCCGCGGCCCCCACGCTCGCTCAGGTCATGCCGTTCTCCTTGCCCTATGCGCCCGGAGCTGCCTGGCTACCGCAGTATGATGGGAAACCGGATGCCCTACTGGCCTTCCGGAAAAAGATTAACCCGTTGCTAGAGCTGTACCCCCTGACTGATAAACAACGAGCGGCGATAGTGCTAGGCCAGCTGACCGGTGTGGCGGAGCAGGAAGCGGAGACCTGGGCCGAGGGGGACCGGCTCTCTGTAGCCACCATCTTTGAGAAGCTACAGACTGCCTTCGAGACCCGGACTGAAGCTGAGCTGAGGATGCAGTTTTACCAGTGCCGGCAACGAGCCGGGGATAGCATTCGGGACTATGCTCTACGTCTGCAGACCGCCCTCCGCACACTGAAGCGGGTGAACTCTATTAATGAGGCGGATAGCAACAAGATGTTGGTGGAGCAATTTGCGCAGGGGATGAGGTCCCCTGAGGATCGTAAACAACTCCGGCTGTGGGCCCTGGAACACCCTGATGTGGACTTTGCTGTGTTAAAAGAGCGGGCTATCAAAGCACTCCAGCCCCCAGCTGCTGAAGTTCTGGAACCCGTCCCGTGGCCCGTCGAGACAGCTCCTGTTGTGGCGGCCTCAGCCAAACCAACCTCTGTAATACCTGCAGTCCCGAGCAGCACAGTCGAAGAGTTGGCAGCCCAGGTCCGTCGCATGGATGGAGACCTTGCCAAAATCCTTGCTGCACT